>NC_047103.1:87546418-87846418 GCF_902500255.1 Thalassophryne amazonica | reverse complement strand
TACCTGAAGTCTAGAATTGATAGAGCAATGATGGATTTCCCTCAAGGCCTTTTTCCACTTATCATCCTTGATTCCAATATTGAGATCTTCTTCCCATTTTTGTTTAATTAACATGGTAGGACAAGCAAAATTACTCTGCAGAAATTTTATCAGTGATGAAATTGAACTCTTGGACTCAGGGGGCCCCAGTAGAATCTTGAATAGAGCACTTTCAGGGGGAAGGGAGTTGAATGTTGGAATATTTTGTTTGACATAATTCCTTAGCTGTAAGTACCTAAAAAAAATGACTTTTTGGTAAATTGTATTTGGCTTGTAATTGTTCAAATGAACAAAATTTTTTATTAATATACAAATCCTTAATTGATACTATGCCTCTACTACTCCATTCCTTGAAAACAGCATCTGTAAATGAGGGGGAGAAGGCATGGTTATGCCATATTGGAGCATGTATAGATGTGTTAGGAAGTTTACAAAATTTTCGGATCTGTGACCAAATTTTCTGAGTGTGTGATATAATAAAATGTTCTTCCTTGAGATGATTTTGGTCTAGGCGTTGAGAACAAAATTGCCCGAAGAGACGTTTTAGGAGCTAAATTATGTTCTATGGATAACCATGAGGGAATGTTATCCGATGGCTCTAAATCATGATTCATCTGCCAGTATACCATCACTCTCATATTTGCGGCCCAATAATAATGTAGGAAGCATGGTAGGCCTAAACCCCCGCATTCCTTGGGTTGTTGGAGATGTTGTTTTGATATTCTATGTTGTTTGTATCCCCAAGTAAAAGGCATAATGACAGAGTCACTTAGTTTAAAGTAGGATTTTGGAATATATATTGGAATATTGTGAAATAAATAAAGGAATCTTGGCAAGGAGACCATTTTAATCGTTATTTATCTGACCAATCAGTGACAAAGGTAATGTTCTCCATTTTTCTATGTTCTCTTTTAAGGAACTTAGTCTTTCATTAAAATTACATTTGAAGAGAGAGTTTGGATTTTTTGTAACAATAATTCCTAAATATTTAACAGTGTCTGATATTTTAAATTTAGTGGAAGCCACAAATAAAGGATCCAAGTCTGCTGTAAGTATCATGAGTTCACTTTTCTGCCAATTTATGGTATACCCAAACACTGCTCCAAAACTATTTATTAAGTCTAATAATTTGGGTATAGAATGCTCAGGATCTGATATGAAAATAGCTATGTCGTCAGCATAGAGCGATATTTTATGATCAATTCCACCGATTGTTATGGGTCTGATGTCTAAGTTTTCTTTGATGCTGATGGCCAGGGGCTCAATGGCAAGAGCAAATAATAAGGGTGAAAGTGGGCACCCCTGACACGTACCTCTTTCCAATGAAAACACTTTTGATCTATCTTGATTAGTGACAACTGACGCAGCGGGGTGTAGATAAGCTAATTGAACCCAGGTAACAAAAGTTTCCCCCAGCCCGAATCTCTCAAGTACCCTGAACAGATATCCCCACTCCACCTGATCAAATGCCTTTTTCCACGTCCAAATATAAAATTGCTTGTTTTGATTTGGGTGGGTACTTATAATATGTAATATTTAAAACCCTTCTAGTGTTAAAAAATGAATATCTATTAGGGATGAACCCGGTTTGGTCCTTGTGTACAAGGGATTCTATACATAAATTTAATCTACTAGCAAGTATTTTAGTGAAAATCTTGCAGTCCAGGTTGAGCATTGATATCGGACGGTAAGAGGCTGGGTTAGTCATCTCTATCAGGCTTGAGTATAAGGGCTATGTTTGCATTATATAAAGTAGGAGGAAGTGCCCTTGTCTCCACAGAGTGAGCGAACATTCTAAGCAGGAGTGGTGATATCTGTCCAGTAAATTTTTTGTAAAATTCTGCCCCAAACCCATTGGGCCCGGGTGCCTTTGCTGTAGAGAATGATTTTATGGAGTCAAAAACCTCCCTTACAGTCAGTGGTTGGTTTAAAGCCTCACGTGAAGTGTCGTCCAATTTTGGAATGGGAACATTCTTAAGCCAGGATTCCACATTCCCCTGTGCTTTTGATCTATACAGCTCCTTGTAAAAATCTGCAAAACATTTATTTATTGACTTTGGAAGTGTGATATTATCTCCCTTAGTCGATTTAATCCTATGTATTGCTCTACTATTTTGTTGACCTCGAAGTTGACGAGCTAATAGAGTGTGAGGCTTGTCACCAAGCTCAAAATAGCACACCCGTAAATGAGACATCTGGTCACTTACTTGTCTTGTTAAATTGTGTTATATTCATATTTAAGATTAAGGATTTCTTGTAAGGTAAGATTGTTATTATTTTGTCTATAAAGTATTTCCAATGCTGATATTTTTTCATCAATTTCCCTCAATCGTGAGTTTCTCATTTTTCTTTGCGAGCCCTCATATGAAATTATATATCCCCTCAAAACCACCTTGAAAGTCTCCCATAGAATAGAATCTGATGTGTCATTAGTGAGCAAAAATTAATCAATTTTACCTGACAGATATTTACAAAAATTTGCATCATTGAGTAAATATGGTTGTAACCTCTATGTTGAGCCTCGTTCCGGTATATTAAAATCAAAAACAATGCTAGTAGGTGCGTGGTCTGAGATCAGAATGTTTTGATATTTGCTGTCAATAACATTCGGTAAGAGTTTAGAATCAAGTAAAAACAGGTCGATGTGGGAGTAAGAATTATGTAATTTCGAAAAAAAGGAGTAGTCCCGGTCTGTGGGGTGTTGTAAGCGCCAGATGTCCACTAAGTTAATTGAAGAAATCAGACTATTTAAGGCTATTGAAGCATTTGATGGTGTGGATTGTTTTCTGGAGGATCGGTCTAAGTGCCAGTCAAGAACCACATTGTAATCCCCTGCCATTATCAGATTAGCATTTGCAAAGTCAGGAATTTTGTTAAAGATGCTCCGAAAAAACCCCCACATCATCCACGTTTGGGCCGTAAATGTTCACTAAAGTAACATGCGTGGAATAAAGTCTACCGATTGCAATCAAAAATCTACCATTAACATCATTAATTGTACTAATATGTTCAAAAGGAATGTTTTTTGTTATTATAATGGCTACTCCTCGTGCCTTACTTGAAAAAGTTGACAAATATTTGTCCTGCCCAGCTGCATCTTAAACGTGCCTGATCACATGGTCTAATATGGGTTTCCTGTAGAAAGGAAACATCAGAACACGAAGATTTTAAGTGTGCAAAAACCTTAGCCCTCTTAATATGATTACCCAAGCCTCTCACATTCCAGCTGACCATATTAACCCCTCTATCCTTCTTATTAACCGTTGTCATTAAAGACTGTGGTAATTATTCTCTGATAAGTGAACAAGTTTAGTGCTCCATACAAGAAGTAAACAGACAGAAAAACAGAAAATACATAGCCCCCTTCCCTCCCCCCTGCCCCACTGCCCCAAACAAAGCAGAGCAAAAAACCCCAGCCTAACATCTGTCTAAGGGGGTACTTCTAACAGTACTCAGCAATGGAACCTACTAAGCTGTTAAAACACAAAAATAACCACTTCCTTAAGTGTACACCTCCCAAAAATGTATCATTTAAATTAAAACACCTTATTTAACTTAAGCTTATTTTAAGGCACTACAACATGAATTAAAACTGTAAAAGAGGTTCATCCTGTCATACTTAAATTCAAAACATACCTTGTATGACATGTTAAATTGCCTCAAATGTCCATTCAGTTTAGCCATAAAAGTGCTAAGTGTGCGAGGACCAGATGGAGGCTGAACCAGACCAACAGTGTCCCATACCAAAGTTCTCTCTAAAAATGTGTTAAACTTTAAATGAATTGAAAATAATGGAATGCCATTGATGCAATTGTTAGTACCTAACTATATTCTAATGTAGATATAAAATGTAAATGTAAAATGTAAATATGAAATTGTTCTATTCTGTTTAGTTATGTTATTTTCTGATTTCTATCTTATTTGAGTGTATTTAACTGTGGATGGTAACGGGTGTACGGTGTACGGGGTGGGCGTTTACAAGCTTTTGCTTCAGCCCATGCCCTTTCGGCTGCACCTAATTTGAGAAACTGAGTTATTGTTGTATTTTTCTTTTGTTTGTTTTTTATGTATGTTAGTAAGAGTTTATGTTGGTATTTTGTTTTGTTTATGTGCGTGCTGAATAAATTCATTCAATTCAATTCAATTCACTCTTCAGTGTTGTTCACCAGTCACCAGGCCGTCCACGAAACTCTTCGCCTCCTCCGGTGTGTTGAACGTGGATGTTAAGTTGCCATGGGTAACCCGCAGGTGAGCTGGATAGATGAAACCTGTGCGATGGCCCGCAGCTTTCAGCTTCTTCCTTGAATCTTCAAACAGCTGATGGTGCCTCACAGTCTCCGCAGGAAAGTCCGGAAAAATGTGGATATGTCGTCCTTGGTACATCAGAGGAGAGTGCTCGATTGCCAGTCTCATAATTAACTCTTTGATGCGGTAGTTATGGATCCTCGCTATCATTATACGGGACCTGTTAGCATCCTTAGCCGGCTGACCACCTAGCCTGTGCGCTCTGTCCACTTCAACCGGTCGTGGAAAGTGGTCACGCCCAAATAGAGTGGGTAGCAGGTTGGACACAAAATCAGCTGGCCTCCCAGACTCCACACCCTCCGGCAGATTCATAAATTTGATGTTTTGACGCCTGGAACGGGCTTCTAAGTTGACCACTTTCTCTAGCAAAGTCTTGTTAGCCTCCTCTAGCCACATAGCTTGTTGCTCCAGCGTGGCTAACCTGCAATCATGATCGCTAGTTGCCTCTTCCACAGCACACAGATGCCCATCATGCTCTTTGAGAGTGGCCTGGCTTTCTTTCAAATCCGACTGCAAAGAGTTGAATCTCTCGTCCATTTTTCGGCTCATTTCTCGTATGGCCTTGAGGACAACCGCGATGTCCACCGAGGTGCTAGCAGCTAGCTCACCTAGCATGTCACTCTCACATATTTCCTCCGCGGTCTCTTCGGTGGTTTTCTTCGTTAACCATTGTTTCTTCGGGGGAATTTTCAATGACAGTCACCAGCTAGACTCATAAACAGTGTTTTACAGTGAGTGCCTTTATCGTAAAGGTGTTTTAGAAGGGAAAACTCGATTTGTCAGAGGAGCACACGAGAAACACGTCTAGTCACTCATGTGCGTACCCACCTTCTTCCCTGCATGCAGCCATATTCAATAAAAATATTAATACAGGCTACTTTATGTGTTCAGCTATATGTTTGTATGTGTGTAAGTGGTCTGTAAGACTGTTTATTTTTTAATGATCTGTGTGAACTTGGTGATTCATGCAAACATCCAGTGATGGCAAACAGGGAAATTATATGTCAGACTTGTTCACTGTATTCTTCTCAAAAGCACCACGTTCAGTACGAGCAAAGTTTTCCAACTGACTTTATATCATCAGCCAAACTAAGAGCAAGCAAACGGTTAAAAAAAAAAAGGAAAAAAAAAAAACGACGGGAGTGGAGGCAGTGACCAACTTAACACAAGCTGATTTCAACTGTCTTGTCAAATGCACCACGTACGTTACGAAACAAGTTCACCAAGTAACTTTAAATATCATACAAACCGAAAGAGGCGAGCTGAAGAAAAGAGAGCAACGTGAGCTAGAATCAAGCCAAGCACAGAGTGATCAGTCCCTGTCTGTGTGTGTGCAAGAGCGGAGCACAGGTCTGGCTGCAGAGATGTGTCTGTGTAGGGAGGGGTGGGTGCTGTGTGTGACAGGCCAATTACAGAGCATGAAAACAGTCAGTTACCCAGTGAGGATTTTCCTTCAGCACGAGCATGGATATTTACAAGTTTTACTCGTATCATGCTTGTGCTCATCAAAAATGCTTTATTCGTACCGGATATGTCTGAAGTGAGTATCCGGCTCAACCCTAGTTAATAGTGTGAACACAAGAAGTCATCAGAATGATGTGCACATCAGAGACACACTTATGAACAATTAACACACCCACGTGTTTGCAATTATATGGGTGGATAGAAAGGCATGTGCAAAGTGATGAGGAAAATGGCACCAACAGTGGCTGTGTTGGTGTTGTTAGAAGACCTTGCAAATGGTACAATCCAACGTGAGCGAGTGTTCAGGGAATGCGAGGATTTATTTGCAAATGACGATAATATGCTCATGAGCCAATTTTGATTACCAAGGCAAGTGTTACTGGAGTTGTGTGGAGAACTGCAGCCGGCCTAGAGCACAATACAGCGCTGAACGTGCTGGGCTTCCTGGCAACAGGAGCATTTCAGCATGAGCTAAATGATCGTCAGGAGTGTGCCAGTCAACCTTGAGCCAAGCCATGCAAGCAGTGTGGAACACAATCATCCAGATGTCATCCAGGTACATCACATTCCAACATTAAAGAGCAATTTGCAGTGAGAAACGGATTCCCTAATGTAATCTGAGCTATTGACTGCACACATATTGCTGTAAATAGACCATAAAGTGAACTAAGAAAAAGTGGCTAGAAAATGATTTTCATTCCCATGTCTGGTGTTAGCTTGTAAATTTCCAGTTTTCCCAGGTGTAATGGGGAGGGAACTCGAAAGACTCAGAAAGCACAGACAGTGGTGGGAACAGTTCTGCTAATCTGCTAACCGCTAATTATCAAAGCTAATATTTTTATCGGATTATCTGTTCAGATAACTTTGAAAACCATCATCAGACAAATTATCTTCCGATACGTTTTGGTCCAATAATTTTTAGACCACTAACATATTTTTGGAGACGTGGTGAACAAAGCTTTACAGTTACAAACTTTTATTAAGTTTAAAATCAGTTGAGTACCTACCTGTTAAATGTTTTGTAATAGATGTGCAGTTCTATCCTCTACAAAAAAAAAGAAAAAGAATTGGTTCCAGAAGAAACCATTCTATCCTCTGCAGGCAAAGGAGAACTGGTCACAGAAAAGGGAGGGAGGGAGGGAGAAAAACAAAACAAAACAAAAAAAAAGCTAATTTCTTTTGATCCCATACTGATATGCTGGCAATATCACCCAAGTCATCCAGAGGCATACATTTTTAACTTATGGTTAAAATTTTAACCAAACTAATTTCGGACAAGTTATTTAAATTAACATCACGTCTGAAGTTTTATAAAGTGAAAATATCAGATATATGTTTTAGTTTTAAAGTAATGCACTAATTTTGAAGGTTTTAGTGTGGACATGCTGTGTCCTGGTGCATTATGGGTAATCTCAGTACATTCATGACAGAAGAAATGCATTTGAGACGCTCTGATTCGGCTCCACACGGACAACAGCATTAAACTCTTTGTTTATTGTTCCTAAAATTCTCGTGAATATATTCTCTGGGTTTATAGATGATGTTATTGTGTTTCTCTCTGCTTCTCTGTTATTTTCAGTTGGAATCATTGCAATCCATTCCTGTTTGCTCTTTAGAATCCTGTTTATGTCAAACGCTGTCTGTTGTCTTTGTTCCAGAGTAATATATATAAGATGTCTGAAATTCAGTTTGCGTTTATTAAATTCCACGCATCTTAAACATAGATTATCTGAACACAGATTATCTGGAATTTTGTTTTGGCAAGTTTTCACAGTCTCTACTACCCTCTACTGGCCAGTAGTGTTCATGGACACCAGTAGATGACAGTGTTCTATTTATTTGGTTATATCAGACGGTTGTCAAATAACAACTTGACTTTTTGGCTTTTTGCAAATGGCTTTTTTTTCTTTACAAATAAAAAAAGGCATATTTTACAAAAGCACATTTATATGTAAACACCAACACAAAAACTGCACATTAAAGTATTGTTTTTTACATAGAATGAATGAGTCAACCAATCAGTGTTAGCGGAGGGCTGGAGACACATTTTACTCATAATCCCTTTGGCATCTGTCTGTGTTTGTTACAAAACTTCAGAATTACTGTATTATTTAAAATTAAAAGATATATGTTACATTTTAACTTTGTACAAATGGCAGAATTGACATTAATGGAGTTATTCTATCGGTATTTATTTTATTTATAAATCAAAACCATAAGTCAGTACTGCCTTATTTTCCAAGACCTCCGCCTCATGGCGACACTGCTATTGAGTAGAGAATTGAGCTGTGCTGCTCCTCGCAACTGCTTCACTGCTCGATGCTATGTAGTAAACAGGAGCTTCCAGCAGCGGGCAAGGCGCTTAAAGACAGAAGTGGTGACTTATTGTTTGGGTCTATAGTTGCCTTTGATGCTACCAGAAGCGATCGTGGTGTTAAAACTCAAAATCAGCTTGTTAGTAGTTGCAAGTGTACCAGAGACAATACTGGAAGTTATCGGTTAGCTGTAGCTTCCAATAAATTTTTGGGTGGTTTATCGGTTTAGCTTTGTAAAAGATAACTTTTCAGTAGGAAATCCACGCAAGTCTTTGTACATGAGGCCCCACGGACCCCCAGGTCATTTTCCCGCAATAACATGAGCATTGATAATTACCTCTGTCCAGTGACCTCATGTCTCCATTAGCTCTTCTCAGGTGTCTCTCAGTCTTAAAGCCAGAGGATCCATTAACTTGAATGTCACTTAATGAGATATGTGAATGTCTTTACAAATCCAAGGTTTTCACCACACACAGATTCACTTTTGAATCTTTGAAAGCCTGGATCTTAGTCTTGATGCAGGGCAATTGTAAACCGAGACAGTCAGATTCAGCACACAGCTTCTCATGTGATGTGATCAGAATAATTGACTCTGCAACAATCACAACATTGTCTGTCAAATCAAGGTAATTAAACCTTTCCTTGCCAACAACGCAGCGAACATGCTCATTTCCCAGCCCAGTCTCACGTTTTTTTTCTTGTTTGTTTTCCCATCACGAAATGAGTCAAATTTTCATGGCTTTTTTTTTTTTAAACTCACTATTACTAACCCTACTCCTTCCCCCAACCCTAACCATAACCACCACCCCCCAACCCCCGCTTCACTTTCAATTTTGTGCAGCCATCAGGGAATGAATTAGAATGAATTTGTGCTACTGTGACAAAAATGAGGCACTTTTCGTCAGACTATCACGAACCAACAGATTAATGTATATTTCCTGGTGCTGAATCGCAACTTGCCATAAGACTAGGTTGTCATTTCCACAGTCACACCAAAAACTGAGTCTAGCATTCTGAGCAAGAGTCAGTCCTGGTTACTGTGCTGCTGAGTGGCTGAAACAGTCTGGCTTTACACAAAATCAACCATCAACTGCATCCTCTGTCTGTGAGTACTGATTGAAAGAAACTACAGTGGCTGCTCTGCTTTGTGTTTCTGTTGTTGACTCCTCTCACTCGCTCCCCTGATTAACATCCCTTTGAGCAGGCGGGATGAGTTCATCAGTGAAATCACCTGGTGGACTCAGTGGCTGCAAGGAAAATCTACACCCTCTCTGCCCTTTCTGTAATAGTTTGGACACCACTGGAGTAGCGCATGCACAGCAACTCCTGCTGGCCTCCGTCACATTCACCACCACTTAAACCTCAGTCCCAGCCCGAGTGGCCAGGGTATCCTTTGACTGGAGGAGGAATGAAGCCTATTAACTACCACATGCACAGTGACTCCTGCTAGCCTCCATCACACAAGCACAGTGCTCTTTTGCAGCCTATGTTTTTGTACTAAGTATTGTAAGTACTGTACTAAGTATTTGATTCAGTTGTCCAGGCTACTCAGTGGGAAATAGCTGGCCTATAGTCAGGCAGTGCTGTACCATGAAAACTTTTACTCTATTTAATGTTTATATTGACTGGATTAGGGCAGGGTTGTCAGGATCAGTGACTCATGTACCTTAGCTGATGAGGAAGGGTTTACTGATCTTGAAATCAGTTAAGTCAGGTTTGGGAACATGTGCTGGTGGTGCACGTCACTGTGTCCACCATATTATGGAACTGTTCTGGCTCCTGGATGGCCCAGGCAGACAACTGGTTTGTGTGTGCGCATTACAAAATGCCCACATTTGCATTTTATTCTCACTCTGTGTAGATATGCAGATCTGGAGTGGACAGCTGGCCCTTAGCAAAGATAAGCACGCAGATGAAAGTGGCTATAATAACAGCTGACATGCACAGACTGAGACAACAGACAAGACATTCAAAGAACACACAAATCTGATCCTCATAATAAGGTCATTGGCAGGGGTAATATATGTCACCACTGAAAGGATCTGGTCCTTCACACCAGTTGCCACACCCTCATTATGCTGACCATTGGGGCAACCAGACTGAAGGTAGGGATATCCACTACTGAGATCTGTCCATTTCTAAGTGTCAGAACATCAGATGCTACAGGTACTGCAATGTGCTCACCAGCAGGAGCAGCCTCAGGTTTGGACCTAGATGACACAATGCAGTGGTCGACCTCTATGCACTGCACCAGTCGCCACCCTCTGAAGACAACACCATCTACTGTGGTTTTGTCTTTTCCAAAGATGAGGCTTCAGATGGCTTCCCCATTTCCCTTCATAACACATGCAAGGCAGCAGCAATATTACTCCCAAGGAGTGTGGAAATAATGAAGGGTTATTAACTGAGTGAGAGGTCTGTACAGGGAGATATTAGACTAAGGTGTTGACAGTACGGATCGAGTGTCAGCAAGATCTGTGCGAAAAATACAGAGGTCTGATATCCCCATACAGACTGAGCAAGCGAGGTTAATAATTTGTTTATTATATGGCTATTTTATATACAGTATATACAAACACGCAAATGTACAGTATCACCCGAATTTGCTGCTGATGGTGTTGGGTTTGTTTGCTTTCTTCACCTCCACTAGCTTAACAGATGGTCCGGTCGACAGCTGGAAAGCTTTCAATCTGTGTGTTTTTTGTGATGCTGTTTAGATGTTTGTGGAGTACGTTCATGTCCGACTTGGTTTTTGTAATTGTGTTTTTAGCTTGCTGGTTTGTAACGCAAAAACGCATTGCAGAGACCGATTGTCATGGTAACTGGTCCGATATTGGAAAATATCCCACCGGTAATCAGCCAATCAGAGCGCGCGTAGCATCGCAGCCATGTAATAAAATATCTTATTTTCTGGTGCTGAGATTTTCAAAGTGTTTTACAGTGGCTGACTTTGATTCATGCATTTGTCTCTTCTAGATTGAACTATTGTAATGTTCTATTTTCTGGTTTACCACAGTCCAGGATTAGGGGTCTTCAACTGGTTCATAATGCTGCTGCCAGACTTTTGACACAAAGAAGAAAGTTTGACCACATTACGCCCGTTTTGGCGTCCCTGCATTGGCTTCCAGTCGCTGCAAGATCAGATTTTAAAGTACTGTTATTAGTTTATAAAACTGTTTATGGACTTGCACCTCCCTATCTGGCTGACCTGGTAAGGCCCTATGTACCAGCTCGGGCCCTGCGTTCTCAGGGTGCAGGACTTTTATGTGTTCCCAGGGTGAATAAAAAGTCTGCCGAACACAGAGCTTTCTCTTACCGTGCCCCTGCTCTGTGGAATGATCTCCAGGCACACATTCGGCAGTCGGATACTGTGGAGACTTTTGTCACGTTTAAAGACTCATTTGTTTTCCTTGTTTTATCATTAGTGTTATGATGTGTTTTTATTCTTGTATTCTTTTATGGTTGTCTTTTTATTGTTTTAATTTTTTAATTCAGTTTTTTCTGTTTTTATTATGCTGTGTGAAGCGTCTTGAGATGATCTCATCGTGAATTGGCGCTATATAAATTAATAAATTTGAATTTAAATTTTGAAATTTGAATTTGCAAATTCCACCACCAACCACCAAGAAAGAGATTATATGCAGGCTATTTGAAAATATCTAGTACAGAATAGTTTTTTTGTACATTTTTACATATTATTTAATATTACAATTATGCAAAATATGCTTATTTCTTAGCACATTTTAAATTATATGTGTAAAAAACTGGGGATACCAGAAATTCTTTCCAGAACTGTAGGTAAAATTGTAAATTTCATAGAGAATGGAAACTATGAAGCCTTGGATTCATGATACTTTCCTTAAGCTTCATCTACATAAAAAGTACTAGGTGGTATGAACTGCACAATTTTGAGAACATGGTCTGTTTTACAGGTGATAGCTGTGTACTTCCCAGTCAGTGCCCTTGTGAGTGGGATGGCTCCATGTTTCCACCAGGAACAAGCGTCACTCAACACTGCCAGAATTGGTTAGTAAGTTGAAGTCTTTCTGAAATTATGCCAAATACTATGAAAATAATCAAGTAAATGTGATTTTCAACTGGAGTTCAAGATTTCAAATGACGTTCGTGGGATTTCTTTGTTTTTGTGTATGTTTAGTTCATGTGAGGATGGTGTCTGGCAATGTGAAGGTGTGGCTTGCCCTCCTCCACTCTCTACATGTCACGAATCTGACTTTGTTTGCGCTGGAGGGCGCTGCATCCCATCTCAGTGGGTCTGTGACAATGAGGATGACTGTGGCGATGGTTCAGATGAGATCTGTCCCTCCACTTGCTCTCCAGACCAGTTCCGCTGCACCAGCAGGCCAAGGTGAGGTAAAATCACTGTCGTTTGAGTCGTAATGACATTTTATCTTTTACCAACATATTAAAATTACACTCAATGATAAAATACCTCAACAACAGCAGTATACACAGAATTAATGCTGCCATTCTGGTGATATAGTCATGTAAAATGTTGAATATGATTGGTTAAAATTTAGTTTGCTACCTATACGTATGAGGGCACTCACAGAGCGCTTACATCCACTAATGTGTCCCCAAAGAGCCAGTTTGTGATTAATGGTTGACTTACTTGGTGTGAACCCAACTCTTGTCCCAGTGCAGCAAACTGGCGGCACTCGATCTTGTTGAGAATCAGCCTTGCAAGGACCTTAGCCACCACTGAGTGTAGTGTAATACCCAGTGGTGGGCACAGCTAAGCAAAACGTTAGCTTCGATAACCATTAATCAGATAACAGAAAAGTTATCTTTTATCACGCTAAACTGATAAACTGCTAAAAAATTGATCTTTATTACAGATAACCGATAACTATTAGTCTTGATTTGGACGCAGCCACATGAGATTACACTGTTGGTTTCTGATAAATTTCAATTCAATTCAATTCAATTTCAATTTCACTTTTGCCTGCTGGGTAAATTCAAGGATCACAAACACATAAGAATGCATGAAAAATGAATAAATGAAAAATAAAACACTGTCATCGTCTTTCAAAAGCAGTAAAACACAGTATTAGAAGTCACAGTTTATCTCTGTATAAGATACACCGTCATTTACAAACTAAAAGTTGCCACTTTTTTTTCGCATGCTTTGAACCCTGCGGCTTAAACAACTGAAATACGTCCATTAATGCATTGATTGGCAGAGTAAAAGACACACGTAGTAAATAATAAATTCTTACCTGTTAGTTTCAGTTGGATACATCTGAAGAAATAATCCATATAAAGAAAAGCCTCCTGCTTATTCAAATGGTGTGTAAACGGTGAAGATAGGTAAGTCCCTGTACACAGGTGCATCATGAGAGCTCCTCTCTCCCACTGAGTCTTGGCGATTAAATTATCCTGTGCCACAAAGAAATAAAATAAAATAATGTTAAAATTAGTCCGTTTTGTGTTTGTGTCGAGCAGGCGATAACACTGTAACGTCCAAAGTGAAGCTGAACTAGACTACCCACAATGCTCCCTGAATCGACTGGTCAATCACGTTTTGCACTTAATGATGACGTCATCAGCAAGCGACAGCCAGTCTGCCAAAAACCTCAGATCTACACATGACAGGGATTAAACTGATTTTAGGGTTTACACAAGTTTTTGACCATTAAATTTTACTCACTTTACCAGAAAAAAAACATTATCGAACTGAAAGTTATCAGAACTAAATTTATCAGAAGATAATTGGTCCGATGATGGTTTTAAAAGTTATCTGAGAAGCTAATCTGCTAGCAAAAACATGAGCTTCGATAATTATTGGTTATCGGATTAGCTGAACAGTGCCCACCACTAGTAATACCCCTTATTGCAATCCAGATGATGAGACCCTTGTGTCTACTGCCCAGAGATTACTGCTTTCACAATGTATAGAACAGCTCTCGCACTTGGTCATGTTTGGTAGCCGGTGGATTGTATCTGAAGTGGTTGTTTTGTTTTGTTTTTAGATTTGTGGAATGCAATCAATTCAATTAAATTAATTTATACAACATTAGGTCAGAAAATAAGCCCCTTCAAATCACAGCAGATGAATAAGGTCTACACCAGGGCTCTTTAACCCCCCTGCACCTTAAAAGGTCCGTGTCTGTGAATCTTTTTTCCTCGTGTGCAGCAGCATTTTTTAAGGGTTTCAGACTGATTGATGCTGTGATGTACAATAACAGTAGCACATTTGCAGGTATCTTCATGAAGGTGAAAACTTTATTTTTGAACTCAGACGCTACATTCTGCTGAGTGAGGGTGAATACATCAGTGTATGTGAGACAGCGAGTGGAGAGCAGAGAGGATTTTAGCCCAATAGTGGAGCAACATGTTAAGAAAAACACAAAACATTCTGTGAAGCCACTTTCAGTATCAGGGCAGTACCAACCACGTGCATGTCAGTGACAATTATACTGAATTTATGAGACAACGATGATGTCAATTTATGCATTAGGCATTATCACAGACAAAAAATGTCAAAATTCTTTAAAAAATGAGAATATATGAATGCACTGAAAAATATCACCTATGCATATCTTAAGAAACAAAAAACCTTGATGTGGAGAAATTCTGCAGTGATGTTCAGAAGCAGAAATCATATAAAGCAAATGAAAACTCTGTCCTTTAAACGGCTGTTATTTTCCAAAGGTATTTATTTTGGAGCTGATGTAGTTGTGTTTTATGTTCAAGTGCAAAACATGATTGAGGAGGGGAAGAAAAAAACAGGATGAATTCCATCACACTAAAGCAGCTGGTCTGCTCTGTGTCAGCCTGATCCCGTCAGATCTCAGAAGCTAAGCAGTGCAGCATCTGGTTTGTACTTGGATGTGAGACCTCTTTGGAACACCAGCGGCTGTGTGTGTTTCTCCAGGTAAAACTGGAGTTGTGTCAGTAAGGGTAAAATTTGTACCAAATACCAATGCAGATCTGGCTGTATCAGCTGAACTGACAACAACATAAGCATTTGGTGTCTGCATTTGTTCTACAAAGTTAAAAAAAACAATAAAATGTTCACACTTTTCTTTATTGCAATTCTGTAATTCCAGAAATGCAACAGAAACAACCACAAATCAGAAAAAGTTGGGACTATATATTAAATGAAAATTTTTAAAAATGTGCTATTCCCAGGTTCTTCACTCACATACACAGAAGCCAAGAGTTGTGTCTTGGTGACTTCCCTCACTCGTCTCCTTCCAGTATGAACATTTAGATTTTGAGAACTGCCTACCTGACACAGATTTACTATGCAGCACCACACCGTTTGTATTTCAGAATGACTGATGTAAATGAAGTCCAAGAAATATTCAGTGACTTGGAGAATCAATGAACCGTGAAGCTGAAACATGAAGAGGGTGAGAATTGATAAAACATGAAGCTGAAGCATGAAGAGAGTAAGAATCGATAAAACGTGAAGCTGAAACATGAAGATAGTGAGAATCAATAAAACATGAAGCTGAAACATGAAGAGAGTGACAATCGATGAACCGTGAAGCTGAAACATGAAGAGGGTGAGAATCGATAAAACATGAAGCTGAAACATGAAGAGAGTAAGAATCGATAAAACGTGAAGCTGAAACATGAAGAGAGTGAGAATCGATAAAACATGAAGCTGAAACATGAAGAGAGTAAGAATCGATAAAACATGAAGCTGAAACATAAAGAGAGTGAGAATCAATAAAACATGAAGCTGAAACATAAAGAGAGTGACAATCGATGAACCGTGAAGCTGAAACATGAAGAGGGTGAGAATCCATAAAACATGAAGCTGAAACATGAAGATAGTGAGAATCGATAAAACATGAAGCTGAAGCATGAAGAGAGTAAGAATCTATAAAACGTGAAGCTGAAACATGAAGAGGGTGAGAATCGATAAAACATGAAGCTGAAACATGAAGAGAGTAAGAATCTATAAAACGTGAAGCTGAAACATGAAGAGGGTGAGAATCGATAAAACATGAAGCTGAAACATGAAGAGAGTAAGAATCTATAAAACGTGAAGCTGAAACATGAAGAGGGTGAGAATCGATAAAAGATGAAGCTGAAACATGAAGAGAGTGAGAATCGATAAAACATGAAGCTGAAGCATGAAGAGAGTAAGACTCAATAAAACGTGAAGCTGAAACATGAAGATAGTGAGAATCAATAAAACATGAAGCTGAAACATGAAGAGAGTGACAATCGATAAAACATGAAGCTGAAACATAAAGAGAGTGAGAATCAATAAAACATGAAGCTGAAACATAAAGAGAGTGACAATCGATGAACCGTGAAGCTGAAACATGAAGAGGGTGAGAATTGATAAAACATGAAGCTGAAGCATGAAGAGAGTAAGAATCGATAAAACGTGAAGCTGAAACATGAAGATAGTGAGAATCAATAAAACATGAAGCTGAAACATGAAGAGAGTGACAATCGATGAACCGTGAAGCTGAAACATGAAGAGGGTGAGAATCGATAAAACATGAAGCTGAAACATGAAGAGAGTAAGAATCGATAAAACGTGAAGCTGAAACATGAAGAGAGTGAGAATCGATAAAACATGAAGCTGAAACATGAAGAGAGTAAGAATCGATAAAACATGAAGCTGAAACATAAAGAGAGTGAGAATCAATAAAACATGAAGCTGAAACATAAAGAGAGTGACAATCGATGAACCGTGAAGCTGAAACATGAAGAGGGTGAGAATCGATAAAACATGAAGCTGAAACTTGAAGACAGTAAGAATCTATAAAACGTGAAGCTGAAACATGAAGATAGTGAGAATCGATAAAACATGAAGCTGAAGCATGAAGAGAGTAAGAATCTATAAAGCGTGAAGCTGAAACATGAAGAGGGTGAGAATCGATAAAACATGAAGCTGAAACATGAAGAGAGTAAGAATCTATAAAACGTGAAGCTGAAACATGAAGAGGGTGAGAATCGATAAAACATGAAGCTGAAACATGAAGAGAGTAAGAATCTATAAAACGTGAAGCTGAAACATGAAGAGGGTGAGAATCGATAAAAGATGAAGCTGAAACATGAAGAGAGTGAGAATCGATAAAACATGAAGCTGAAGCATGAAGAGAGTAAGACTCAATAAAACGTGAAGCTGAAACATGAAGATAGTGAGAATCAATAAAACATGAAGCTGAAACATGAAGAGAGTGACAATCGATGAACCGTGAAACTGAAACATGAAGAGGGTGAGAATCGATAAAACATGAAGCTGAAACATGAAGAGAGTAAGAATCAATAAAACGTGAAACTGAAACATGAAGAGAGTGAGAATCGATAAAACATGAAGCTGAAACGAAGAGAGTGAGAATCGATAAAACCTGAAGCTGAAACATGAAGAGAGTAAGAATCTATAAAACATGAAACTGAAACATGAAGAGAGTGAGAATCCATAAAACGTGAAGCTGAAACATGAAGATAGTGAGAATCCATAAAACGTGAAACTGAAACATGAAGAGAGTGAGAATCGATAAAACGTGAAGCTGAAACATGAAGATAGTGAGAATCCATAAAATGTGAAACTGAAACATGAAGAGAGTGAGAATCGATGAACCGTGAAGCTGAAACATGAAGAGAGTGACAATCGATGAACCTTGAAGCTGAAACATGAAGAGAGCGGCAATCGATGAACTGTGAAGCTCAAACATAAAGAGAGTGGCAACAACTGAAACATGACAGAAGGCTGCTCACGAGAGCGGCAGACGAGATCAACACACATAACCACTGACACACCAAACACGGAGGATGGGCAGAGACAGCGTGCACAACAACCACACACTCCGACAAACAGGACGCAGCCGGTGCGGTGCGGCAGCACAGGAAAAACACCTCCGTGTTGATAACCATTTGTAAAATCCAGGCGGCTTTTGATGGCTTTCAGTGGAGTGAGTATCTGAGAAATTGTTTAACAGTTGGGCATGTTCCAACTTGTCCTTAAGGCTTCCAACAGAGGTGTTTTTCCTGTGGCGGAGCGTCGCGGCGGCTGCGAGCCGACACTGCAATCCGTCCGCACGTCTTTCATTAAAAAAATCTCCTTTAACAGTGGAATATCCGGATAAAATGCTGAAACCGACTTCTTCTGAAACTTCTCTGTTCTCTCACGATGTCCTGGATCAATAGAGCCTGAAATGTGGAGGTTTTCAGCTTGAAACAGGCTGACGACGGCACCTGGGAGCGCTGCACGATGTCCCGCTCAGTGGGAAGTCCTTAAAGCGACAGTATCACCTCAAAATCTCTCATCAGCCGTTAAAATTTTCACCGAAAACCAGCTTAATTTTTTGAACCGTGTCCACTTCGATGTGCCTCACAGGTTTAGAAAAAATTTTGATCAAACAAAGCGCCAGTCTCTCAGCAACTTCTCAGACAAAGGAATTCCGACGCGGGGCTGGACGACTCCTCCCACAAGGAGTGCTCACAGGCGAATGACGTCACTGACAGGCGTGGAAAAACTCACGCATGCGCACGAGGGTTCAAGCATGTCTGACGGAAAAACATATGAATGAAATCCATATAGTTTTTGAAAAAATAAAAAGGACCTATACTTTATTGACAGACCTCGTGTGTGTGTGTGTACATATGCATATATAAACATGATTGGAATTGAAAAAAAAAAATAGGAGCAGCTTATTTACAATATGTGAAGTGGAATTTAGATGTGATAAGGTGACATTGGTGCTAGGATTTGTAAACAAGTTGTTACTGCACATGATTTGTGGACATAGTAATATTGCATGTGGTTATTTCACAGTGTTATTATACAGCCTGACAGCAGCAGGGATGAACAACCTGCGGTATCGTTCATTCTTGCACTGAGGGTCCCTCAATCTGTCATTAAAGGAGCTGCTCAGCTCCACTACAGTCTGATGCAGGGGGTGAGAGGAGTTGTCCATGATGGATTTGAACTTGGCTAACACCTTCCTCTCAGCCACCTCCTCCAGACCACCTCCTCCAGAGAGTCCAGAGGACAACCCAGGATAGAGCTCCACTTCCTGACCAGCTTGTTCAGTCTCTTTCTCTCCCGCTCTGTGCTGCCCGGGGCCCAACAGCCGAAAGCATAGAGGAGAGCAGAGGCTACAACAGAGTCATAGAAGGTCTTAAGCAGAGGCCTGCTCACTCCAGAGGATCTCATTCTCCTCAAGAGGTGGAGGCGACTCTGGCCTTTCTTGTACAGGGTGTCAGTGTTGTGAGTCCAGTCCAGTTTGTTGTTCAGGTGAACACCCAGGTATTTGAAACTGTCCACAGTCTCTATGTCCTCCCCCTGGATGTTCATGGGTGGGTGAGGTGGTGGTTTCCTCCTGAAGTTGATCACTATCTCCTTCATCTTACTGGTGTTGAGACACAAGTGGTTGCACTCACACCAGTCCACAAAGTCCATGATGACCGGTACTCCAGCTTGTTCCCCTCAGACACGCGACCCACAATGGCGGAGTCATCAGAGAACTTCTGGAGATGGCAGCTGTCCGTGTTGTAGGTGAAGCCCGAGGTGTAAAGGGTGAAAAGGAAAGGTGAGAGGACAGTGCCCTGGGGGGCTCCGTTGCTGCACCTTACCACCTCAGACTGACAGCCGCGCAGCTGCATGTACTACGGGCGGTCAGTGAGGTTGTGGATGGTCCAGGCGGCGAGATGTCCATCCACACCTGCGTCCTCCAGCTTCTCCCGCAGCAGCGCCAGTCTGATGGTGTTGAAAGCACTGGAGAAATCAAAGAACATGACTGTCAGCGCGCTCCCGCTGGTCTCCAGGTGGGTAAGCACTCGTTGAAGCAGGTAGATGACAGCATCATCTACCCCGATGTTGGGCCTGTAGGCGAACTGCAGTGGGTCCAGGATGTCGCTCACCACGGTGCGGAGGTGAGACAGGATGAGCCGCTCTATGGTCTTCATGAGATGGGAGGTCCCGGCAACTGGTCTGTAGTGGGCTGGTTCCTTGGCATGCGGTGTTTTGGGAACCGGGACCTCACAGGAGGTCTTCCACAGGGTGGGGACCACCCCCAGGCTGAGGCTTTTGTTATTGAAGATGTGGCTGAGGACCTCACAGAGCTCATCTGCACAGGTCCTCAGCAGCCTCGGGGAGATCCCATCAGGTCCTGCTGCTTTCCTTTGCTTCAGCCACAGGAGCTGGCCTCTCACCTCAGTCGGAGTTATAGTGAGGAGAGAGGGAGAGGGGAGCTGAGGTGGGCTGGTGCTGAATACAGTCCGGGGGGAGGAGGGACATAGTCCGGGGTGCAGTGGAGGTGACCAGGGGGAAGAAGGTGGGGGGTCAGAGGGACTGGAGGGCTGGCTGCTGGAGATGTGTGGAGAGCCGGGAGCAGGCGGGGAGCAGGTGTGGAGGAGCCAAAATGGTTAAAGTAACTGTTTAGCTCCCCTGCAAACCGAGAGTCTCCATCTGCAGTCCTGCTGGCACCCTGCCCAAATCCGGAGGCGGTCTTGAGGCCTCTCCACACATCCCTGATGCTGTTCTGGGGCAGCTGCTCCTCCATCTTCCTTCCATACTCCTTCTTGGCTGCTCGGGTCTTCCACTGGAGTTCCTGTTGGACTCTACGCTGCTCCTCTCTGTCTCCCGAGTTGAAAGCCCTCTTCTTCTGGTTCATCAGGACCTTCAGCTCAGGTGTGGTTGTTGGGAAAGCACCGTACCCTCCGGGTGGGCACAGTGCTCTCCACACAGAAGTTCATGTAGTCAGTGACACACTGGGTCAGACTGTTGATGTCTTCACCATAAGAGTTTTGAAACATGCTCCAGTCTGTGGTTCTGAAACAGTCCCTCAGCCTCTCAGTGGCCTCTTCAGTCCAGAGTTTCACTGACCTTTTGTGTATTGGCTCTCTTCTCAACCTGGGTGTGTATTGGGGGAGCAGGTAGACAAGTTTGTGATCCGAGCGTCTGAGCGGGGGAGGGGGTGGAGGTGTAAGCGTCCTCCACATTAGCGTAAAAAAGGTCCAGTATTCTATTGTCCCTGGTTTTACATGTGATGTACTGGGTGAACGTGGGGAGGGTGGCGGAGAAAGGGGCATGGTTAAAGTCCCCTATGACGAGGAGGAGCGCGCAGGGGTGTTGTGTCTGCAGCCGTGTGACTGTACTGTGGATCCGCTCACAGGCAGCGGTGGCGTCTGCAGAGGGAGGAATATACGCGCAGAGCGTAATCACACTTCCAAACTACCGTGGGAGATAGTACGGCCTCATGCTCACAGCGAGTAGCTCCACGTCTGAGGAGCAGATCTGATCCTTCACATGAATATGAGCTGCATTGCACCATCTCTCACTCATATAAATGGCGAGCCCCCCTCCTCTTTTCTTCCTGCTGTCTGCCAACGTCCTCTCCATGTGGATGAGTGTTTAGCCATCCATGTTAATAAAAGAGTCTCGTACATATTCATCCAGCCACGTCTCTGTGAAGCACATGAGACTGCAGCCTTTGTACAGCCTCTGGAAATGGGTTAGCGCTGCTAGCTCCTCGGTCTTGTTGCGGAGAGACCTTACATTCCCCATGACCACAGACGGAATATAAGTCCTTCTCCACTTCGTCCATCCACCCCTGCAGCCTCTCCGTCTCCTTCGTATGTCTGCAGGTATGTCCAGGTGCTCAGCATAGTGGGGACCCGGCCCACCCGGTACATAGAGTCTCTTAGTCCAAGCAGCTGATCCCGGCTGTAAACAATGGGACGTCCGAGCCGAGGACAAAGGGATTTCCCTGCGCTGCCTCAAAAAATGCAGAAAGAAGCATAAAACTAATCACAAGAGTTACAAAAGTGGGTTTCCCATGTGCAAACTTGCACAGGGTACCACCCACTGCAAATAAAAACAATAAAGCACTATTAAAAAATATTAAAAATAGCGAAAGTAGGAAAAGAGGGGGCAGAGCTGAAGGAACAAGCACCTGCATCGACAGCGCCATCTTGAAAAGAGCACATGCAAACTCCACACAGACAGGCAACAGGCGGGAATTGAACCCATGACCTCCTCGCTGTGAGGCAACAGTGCTAACCACTAAGCCACCGTGCTTTCACAAAAAGAACAAAGAAATAAAAATAAAACCCTAAGACAGACATAGCTGTTTGCCCTCTTTGGTAATGGTACAGCATGCTCCTCGCTGGTGTCGCAGACTGAACGGTCCCCCCTAAAAATCGGTCCACCCTGCCTTCACTGCGCATGTGTCATTTCAGAGCTCAGCAGTGATTCACCAATTATCACCTCGTTTCTGAGAGTTTTTGTTCACTGCTAAAGAGTTTTTGTTCACTGCTAAAATGAAATTCCTAAAGTGATAAAGTGAATTGACCTTAACTTTGCAGTGGACCATGTTTAAACCTGGCTCTGCGCTGTGATGGCCACCCAGACTGTGCTGACCAATCAGATGAGGAGTTTTGTGGACCTTCCACCCCTGTACCCTTGTGCCCACCATGGGAGTTTCAGTGTGCCAGTGGAAAGTGTTTACCAGCCAACCAAGTGTGTGATGGACGACTGGACTGTGGCTTTGCTGATGGATCAGATGAACAAGGTATCATAAATAGCTAAACTCATCATGGCACTGATGCTGTCAACACATCACAGAACATCACACATATCAGCAGCACAAAATATTCTTAGTGACAATTTCTGATTTATAAACCTGTCTTCAAAGTCTCTTTCTGCTGCTGAAGTAACAAGAAACATCTGCACACTTACACCAAGTAGATCTTTAATATGTCTTTACAAAACAAAGCAAAAAAAAAAAGGTTTCAGTCCAAAGACCTTCATAAGAACATTGCACATGAAAAGAAGGCAGTTTGTCTTATATAACTAAGAAGACAAACAATTACCGTATTCATTTGGGCTCATGATTTTTCCCCCCTTCAGAGTAAAGAACGTTGTCTTTTGGGATCTATCAGAATTCCAGTCAAACCTATTTTATTTGCAGCGTACAGTAAATGTGCAGGATTTGTCAGTGAGGCATCAGATAGACACATTCAGATAGATACATTCTGTATCAGGTCACCAGTGTCTTGTCACCCTTACATAAGGCAGGACTACAGGGGGATGCAGGGTGTTGGAGGTATGGATATATGGATATATATAGAGATTATATATATATATATTATATATATATAGATATATTTTAGAGATTAGTACAGACTGCTTCACTGTGGTTTCTAACATTATTCTTGCACACTGCATGGTCCTCATATTTTATGCCTTTCGTATGATGTTTTGTATTTTTATTGGTCCAGACTGTGGCGTTGTGTGCGATGAAGGGGAGTTCCTGTGTACTGGAGGACGCTGCATTCTTTACCTCCATCGTTGTGATGGACATGGTGACTGCAGAGACCTCAGCGATGAGAGGGGGTGCGTTTTAAGTTTGGCATGCTTAAAGCTGTACGGCCTTTCAAATTTCACATAACTGACAATTTAGTTTGTACCGAAATCCAAGCATTATAATGTAGGTTTATATTTTTGTAACACATTGTAATATTACAGCTCATTTTAATGAAGAGAACATATTTACCTGGGGGAATTCCATATCAAATGTTGTCTTCTCCTTCTAACACCATCGTGCAGATGAACGACAGGAGGAAGCGCATGTGCACATGTGAGATTTTGTGACCTGACCCACTTGCTCGATGAGCGTGTGAATCACTTCAGAGGTGTTATCTGTTTTCAAAATCAGCATTTTTAGATTTAGAAGTGTTTGTTTCTCACCAACTTTTATAAAATATATGATAGAAAAGTGTGTGGACTTATATGGGGATTATGTTGAAAATAAAACCTATAGGCTGTACCGCTTTAAGATGAAAATATTTTAATATAACAGAGATGAAATAAATCATTTTTGTTATATTTTTGCAGCAGTAGCAGTCTTGGTTTATGGCCCCTTCACACATAACATAAAGTTGGGTGAAAGAAGCAGAAACCGACTGAAAGAGAGAAAAAAAATGAACTGGCAAACCGCAAAAAATTCCACCTGCTGTCAGGAGGGACCCGTGGTCGAACAGGCGTGAAAGATCCTGCAGTGACGGCTTTGTGCACACTTGTGTGCGCATGCACAAACACGGTGCAAGGACTACATGACGCTCACACAGCAGCAACAGCTATTACTTGCTGGATATATTATTTAAGCTGTGCAAAAATAAATGGAAATGCGAAAGCACAAAATAACACATGGCCAGTAAGGTTATTGGCCATGATACTGTTCTCACTGTAAAAAAAAAAAAAAAAACACACACACACACAACACGACACAACCACACTTTTTAATATTTAATTCCTCTTAGTGCGGACAGTATATATCCTACTCCTGGACGTACACAAGGAAGTACTGAACTGACATGGATGAGTTTTTTTTTCCTTTTATTTTTTACATGAATGACCTGATGTGCTCATATCATGGACACATGAGCCATCTCTGCTTGTCCCTCTGTCCAGCGCACACTGACGCGCTGGTGACCATGTTGCAAAGGTGATATGTGTTTTTAATTATTATCATGTGAGGAGAGCCCGCCGATTCAGGCGCCTCGTGGTGGCGTCTTGTTAGGTGATATTCTGCATGGCACGATATGTGTTCACCAGCTGTGCATAGTGATAATGCAGCGATCAGGTGCAGCTTTGACTGCATGCTCATCATGGTTGGGGTGATCCCGTTTGTTTATATTTTTCCCCATGTCGTCATCATTTGCAGACATGCGTTCAGCACTGTGCTTTGCACATGGGTGAGTGGTGCACATGTGACAATATGTATTCCCCAGCTTTATGTTCCATTGAGGCGGCGGCTGCAGTGTGGAGTGGCACACACTGCAGGACCGCAGCACTGGCTGTGGTTAGTAGTCAGCCCCCTCTCTGCTTGATTGCGAATGTCATTCAAACTATGATGTGATTACATGTCAACCATGGCCCCCTGACAAATGCATAACTGTTGTACATGTGTAAACATGGGACCATGTCAATCAATACATGATCGACACGCGACATGCTCACCTTACCGTTGCAGCAAGGAGCTCACATAGATGGGCTCATGGCTCCAGCTTGTGGGGCAGTTGAGCAGGTCACGCTGATTTTTCTTTGTGGCTGCCAGTCAGGCTGTGACATGACGGACAGACTGTGTGGACATTGCCATCACGTGTCATGTGATGTGCCTGTCCGGATGGCTGGTGTGCTGGTTCTATGACATGCAGCTGGGCTGAGTTCTTATTTTCATCTCTGTTGTGGTGGTGTGTGTTTGCGATATGCTATGTCAGCTGTGCCTTCATGGACATGACAGCTATTCAGCTGTGCAGGCTTTGCTGACCGCGATCACACTCGACTGCGACCACCGCCCACAACATCAGCCGCACCTCGACTACAGGCTCGTGGGGGGCGGGGGACAACGACACACTCACACGCCATCTGTGCATCACACTGCAAGTCACACTGCACACTCGCATGACATTTGCATTGTGGGGAGGGGCAGCACACTCACATGCTCGGTAACACACTCGTGGGGCACTTAGACAATGTGGGGCCATTCGCGCAGGCAGCTCAAAAGTGGTCGCCTGCTCTCTGTTTTCATGCTGGCAGCATGAATAGCCTTGCCTTTTCTAAGTGCCCTGCGAGTGGTGTTGGGTGTTCGTGGGTGGCACCTGAACTCCAGCCGACTCCAGCTGAGAGTAGGTCAAATGGGCACTAGCATGGCATTTGCTGACATTCGGCCATTTGGCCATGGTTCGTACAGCTCCTCAGCAGCGGCACAATATGTCCGACCTGCTTACGACATGCCATGTGAATGCTGCAAACACGATCAGATGGCAGTGTGACCTCAAATGAGTTTCTGGCATGAGCACCATGCAAATATAGAGTGGATCTGCAGTGCGCAAATGGATGTGGTGACTACTGTATGAGGCGTTTGGGTGCTTCTTCGATTTTCCACGAGTGCCATTCACATCCTCCTTTGTGTGGCATTTTTCCTCAGTCGTGTTATGTGTGAAGGGGCCCTTAGATGTCCTCGTCTGCTGAACAATGAATGTCATTGTGTGATGTGATAATTGCCTCTTTCTCTTTATGGGTTACAAGGTGTGTTTGTGCACCAGGGCAGTTTCAGTGCCCATCTGATGAATGCATTCCTGTGGACAAAGTTTGTGATGGACACAGGGACTGTCCCTCTGGAACAGATGAAGCTGTGTGTCCAAGTAAAGGTACAAGTACACAGCAGTATTACCCATTTCAGAGCTGCCATGTAAATAATACACCATAGTCATCCAGAAAGAAATGTTTGCATGGGAATTTCTCTACTATATTTGGTTTTGTCTGTTTGTTGGTCAGATATTTAAGGTAATGTCATGCTCTTTGTGTGTGGCAGTGACCTGTGCTCCTGATCAGTTTGCCTGCAGCGATCGTACATGTGTCACCACGAATAAACTGTGTGATGGAGTGATGGACTGCCCTGGCAGAGAAGATGAGAACATAACAAACTGCTACTCTGCTGTGACACCACCAACACCCACCACCCCACCTGCACCCACTTCAGGTGATTGTCAGTGGAAAAGATTGTGTAATTGGGCAGTAACTGTCCTTATACCTGCTGTGTCAAAGTCTATCCAGTAAAGTCACTTCAGATTCCAGTATTTTCCTCCATAACAACTGCATTCTACTTGTAGATAAGTTAGAGTGATTGCAGTGTACAACAATAGTCAAAAAGTCAATCTTGCATATGTACACTCAACAAAAATATAAACGCAACACTTTTGGTTTTGCTCCCATTTTGTATGAGATGAACTCAAACATCTAAAACTTTTTCCACATACACAATATCACCATTTCCCTCAAATATTGTTCACAAACCAGTCTAAATCTGTGATAGTGAGCACTTCTCCTTTGCTGAGATAATCCATCCCACCTCACAGGTGTGCCATATCAAGATGCTGATTAGACACCATAATTAGTGCACAGGTGTGCCTTAGACTGTCCACAATAAAAGGCCACTCTGAAAGGTGCAGTTTTGTTTTATTGGGGGGGGATACCAGTCAGTATCTGGTGTGACCACCATTTGCTTCATGCAGTGCAACACATCTCCTTCGCATAGAGTTGATCAGGTTGTCAATTGTGGCCTGTGGAATGTTGGTCCACTCCTCTTCAATGGCTGTGCGAAGTTGCTGGATATTGGCAGGAACTGGTACACGCTGTCGTATACGCCGGTCCAGAGCATCCCAAACATGCTCAATGGGTGACATGTCCGGTGAGTATGCCGGCCATGCAAGAACTGGGACATTTTCAGCTTCCAAGAATTGTGTACAGATCCTTGCAACATGGGGCCGTGCATTATCCTGCTGCAACATGAGGTGATGTTCTTGGATGTATGGCACAACAATGGGCCTCAGGATCTCGTCACGGTATCTCTGTGCATTCAAAATGCCATCAATAAAATGCACCTGTGTTCTTCGTCCATAACAGACGCCTGCCCATACCATAACCCCACCGCCACCATGGGCCACTCGATCCACAACATTGACATCAGAAAACCGCTCACCCACACGACGCCACACACGCTGTCTGCCATCTGCCCTGAACAGTGTGAACCGGGATTCATCCGTGAAGAGAACACCTCTCCAACGTGCCAAACACCAGCGAATGTGAGCATTTGCCCACTCAAGTCAGTTACGACGACGAACTGGAGTCAGGTCGAGACCCCGATGTGGACGACGAGCATGCAGATGAGCTTCCCTGAGATGGTTTCTGACAGTTTGTGCAGAAAATCATGCTGGATGTGGAGGTCCTGGGCTGGTGTGGTTACATGTGGTCTGCGGTTGTGAGGCTGGTTGGATGTACTGCCAAATTCTCTGAAACGCCTTTGGAGACGGCTTATGGTAGAGAAATGAACATTCAATACATTCAATGCTCCCTCAAATCTTGCGACATCTGTGGCATTGTGCTGTGTGATAAAACTGCACCTTTCAGAGTGGCCTTTTATTGTGGGCAGTCTAAGGCACACCTGTGCACTAATCATGGTGTCTAATCAGCATCTTGATATGGCACACCTGTGAGGTGGGATGGATTATCTCAGCAAAGGAGAAGTGCTCACTATCACAGATTTGGACTGGTTTGTGAACAATATTTGAGGGAAATGGTGATATTGTGTATGTGGAAAAAGTTTTAGATCTTTGAGTTCATCTCATACAAAATGGGAGCAAAACCAAAAGTGTTGTGTTTGTATTTTTGTTGAGTGTATTTTTAGAAAGTGCAATTTTGAAAAAAGCTCATTTTGTTTTAAATTATGATTTATTTATTTAAATTTTATGTCTTCCTCCTCCTCTATTATTTCAATATAGACTTGAGGCCTTTAGCAAGTGATTGTCAGAAGTGATGAGTAACATCAACCCCACCCATTTAAACATCTGCTGATGAAAACTAGTTTAATTTGATTTAAAGAAATAAATGAATATATAAATCTATAATCAGGTTTTTTTTCTGTGATCACTATTTGCTCAGTATCTACACACTCAAGACACCCTGAAATTTGCATAATAATGCCTCAGTTACTTCGACTCAACATTAAAAGGACAGATAAGACAGACGGGCCACAGATAATTTCATAATTTTCTCCAAATTGAGTGAAACTTGGGCCACACAAGTGGTAAGCATAAAGAAGAGTACCTACTTCATAGTCTGCCTACTTTTGGTTTTTCTGGTGGGCTTGAAACCAAAATGTTAAGACGTTTCTGTGTAGGCTCTCAGTTGTCCAGGTGGTTTCCATAGTAAAGAAGCTTGAATCTTTGACTGGACTGGGTTGCTTGACGCAAGGACGTTTCGCTTCAAATCGCAGAAGCTTCCTCAGCTAAAATTCTTGCTCTGGAGGTCTGACTTCTGTCTGACTCTTGTAGAGACGAATATACAGAAACCAACAAATGCTGGAGTTTTAAACCTAACCAGACCCCTCCTACTGAGAGGCAGACTACTATAGGCTAGTGACTAAACAATAGCTCTAATTAGCAACTATTGTGCTCTAGTTAGCACTCTCCTAATGACAGGGCAGCTGTCCCTCCTAATGATGGGATGGATGCCTTTCCTGATTGCTCCCTTGATGACTCTCCTGATGACGTGAATGACTCATTACCATGAACAAAAGACTGAAACTCCTTTGACCTGAGTACCCCATTGTAAACAGGGGATAAAGCGTGTCTCAGACCCCCTACCTGGTTAAGGCTGGGTTTCAAACGTTTCACAAAGAATGCCTCCTTGACCCCTCTCTCAAACCATTTCTTCTCTCTGGCTAATATTTTAACTTCCTTGTCCTCAAACATGTGGTTAGTGTCTTTAAGGTGGAGGTGAACTGCAGACTGAGGTCCACTGGCGCCCTCTCTGCAGTGCTGTTATAGCCTTTTGTGTAAAGGTTGATTAGTCTCACCTATGTAGTGTTCGTTACAGTTTTCCTGATATCTGATAGAATACACTACATTGCTCTGTTTGTAACAAGGGATCATGTCCTTAGGGTGAACTAATTTCTGTCTCAAGGTGTTAACCGGTTTAAAGTAAACTGGGATTTTGTGCTGTCTGAAGATCCTCTGTAGTTTTTCCCCTACTCCTGCTAAATAAGGGAGAGACACTCTTCTTCTTCTTGTCTCTGTCTCCTGTCTATCTGGTCTCTCTGGGACTTCTGCACTTTGTCCAGAGACCATCGTGGATACCCACATACTGTGAGGGCTTTCCGGACACGTTGTTGTTCTTTAGCCCTTCCCTCTGCAGTTGTGGGCACCTGTAGGGCTCTGTGTTGAAGCGTCCTGATCACCCCAAGTTTGTGTTCAAGGGGGTGGTTTGAGCCAAAGAGCAGATATTGGTCAGTGTGAGTGGGTTTTCTGTAAACCCCTGTCTGGAGCTGCCTGTTCTCTCCAATCGTAACATCACAGTCCAAGAAGGATAAATGGTTGTTTCTGGCATCCTCACGTGTGAACTTGATATTGGCGTCCACCGAGTTGATGTGTTCTGTAAAGTCCTCAACTTCCTGTTGCTTGATTTTAACCCATGTGTCATCAACATATCTGAACCAGTGACTGGGAGAGATCCCCGTGAAAGATGTCAAGGCTGCCTTCTCCACTCGCTCCATGTACAGATTGGCCACAATGGGGGATACCAGAGACCCCATCGCACAACCATGAATCTGCCTGTAGTAATTCCCCCTAAACAGGAAATACGTGGTGTTGAGACAGATCTCCAAGAGTTGGCAGATGTGGTCTGGTGTGAGTTTGGTCCTTTCAAGTAGAGACACATCCTCCAGCAGTCTCTGCCTCACAGATGAGACGGCCTCAGCGGTGGGGATGCAGGTGAACAACGAAGTCACATCAAATGACACGATTGTTTCATCTGCCTCCAGCTGCAGGTTTTTCATCTTGTTCACAAAATCTTGTGTGTTCTCCACATGGTGGACTGAGTTACCCACTAGAGGAGCCAAAATCCACTTGAGGTGCTTGGCCAAATTGTACGTGATGGAATCTGTGCTACATACAATAGGCCTGAGGGGCACGTCCTGTTTGTGGATTTTGGGCAGTCCATAGATGCAGGGAGTGGCGTCCCCAGGGTACAGTCTGTAGTATGTCTGCCTGTTGATGAGTCCCTCTTTCTCCAGGTTTTGGAGGTAGCTAATGATTTTCTTCTTATAGCTGCTCGTGGGGTCTCTCTTCAGACGTTCGTATGTATTGGAGTCACTGAGCAAGTCGTTGATCTTGACCTCGTAGTCCGATGTGTTCAGGACCACCGTGCATCTGCCTTTATCCGCTAGCAGCATAAGGATGCTTTGGTCCTTTTGCAGTGCTGACAAAGCTTTCCGTTCTTCTCCTGTGATGTTGGACGGAGGAGGCTTAGCACTGTTCAGCACTGCTGTGACTCTTAGTCGGAGGTCCCCAGCTTCTGACTCTGACAAACTGTTATGTTTAATGGCTGACTCTACTGCAGTGATGTAATCTACTGTCGGTACATGTTTAGGGGTCACGGTAAAATTTAGTCCTTTAGCGAGCACATCCTTTTCTGTCTGTGTAAGAACTCTGTTGGAGAGATTCTTTACCCAATTTTCCCTGTTGTCACTAATTTGTCTGGGTGTATCTTTAAAAATACTCCCACTGAAAGTACGCCTTTTCTGCACTAAAAGGTTGTGAAACGTCCTGATTTGCCGCTCCTTACTTTTTAAATGCTCAGCCATTTGAATTTTAACTATGAACTTTGTGATCTTATTATGGGCCTCTTCCCCCACTAAAGTTTCTAACATTTTGTGCAGACTATCCAGATTATTTTGGATTCTAATTATTCTGATTCTAAGACCCAAAATCCTCCTAAGGTAACTGTGCTGGATCTTTTCTGCTGTGTGACCAGCTTCTAGTGCCTTTTGCTTCATGCATTTGGGAATAACATTGTTTTGTCTGCATCTTAGGTTAAATCTTAAGTGGTTTCAAAACAATGTTATTCCCAGTTATTAACAGTGCTAAGCCTCCTCCGTCCAACATCACAGGAGAAGAACGGAAAGCTTTGTCAGCACTGCAAAAAGACCAAAGCATCCTTATCCTGCCAGCGGATAAAGGCAGATGCACGGTGGTCCTGAACACATCGGACTACGAGGCCAAGATCAACAACTTGCTCAGTGACTCCAATACATACAAGCATCTGAAGAGAGACCCCACGAGTGGCTATAAGAAGAAAATCATTAGCTACCTCCAAAACCTGGAGAAAGAGGGACTCATCAACAGGCAGACATACTACAGACTGTACCCTGGGGACGCCACTCCGTGCATCTATGGACTGCCCAAAATCCACAAACAGGACGTGCCACTCAGGCCTATTGTATGTAGCACAGATTCCATCACGTACAATTTGGCCAAGCACCTCAAGTGGATTTTGGCTCCTCTAGTGGGTAACTCAGACCACCATGTGGAGAACACATAAGATTTTGTGAACAAGATCAAGGACCTGCAGCTGGAGGCAGATGAAACAATCGTGTCATTTGATGTGACTTCGTTGTTCACCTGCATCCCCACCGCAGAGGCCGTCTCAGCTGTGAGGCAGAGACTGCTGGAGGATGTGTCTCTACTTGAAAGGTGAAAGGACCAAACTCACACCAGACCACATCTGCCAACTCTTGGAGATCTGTCTCAACACCACGTATTTCCTGTTTAGGGGGAATTACTATAGGCAGATTCATGGTTGTGCGATGGGGTCTCCGGTATCCCCCATTGTGGCCAATCTGTACGTGGAGCGAGTGGAGAAGACAGCCTTGACGTCTTTCACGGGCATCTCTCCCAGTCACTGGTTCAGATATGTTGATGACACATGGGTTAAAATCAAGCAACAGGAAGTTGAGGACTTTACAGAACACATCAACTCGGTGGACGCCAATATCAATTTCACACGTGAGGATGCCAGAAACAACCATTTATCCTTCTTGGACTGTGATGTTATGATTGGAGAGAACAGGCAGCTACAGACAGGGGTTTACAGAAAACCTACTCACACTGACCAATATCTGCTCTTTGGCTCAAACCACCCCCTTGAACACAAGCTCGGGTGATCAGGACGCTTCAACACAGAGCCCTACAGGTGCCCACAACTGCAGAGGGAAGGGCTAAAGAACAACAACGTGTCCGGAAAGCCCTCACAGTATGTGGGTACCCACGATGGTCCCTGGACAAAGTGCAGAAGTCCCAGAGAACAAAGAGACCAGATAGACAGGAGACGGAGACAAGAAGAAGAGGAGTGTCTCTCCCTTATTTAGCAGGAGTAGGGGAAAAAACTACAGAGGATCTTCAGACAGCACAAAATCCCAGTTTACTTTAAACCGGTTAACACCTTGAGACAGAAATTAGTTCACCCTAAGGACATGATCCCTAGTTACAAACAGAGCAATGTAGTGTATTCTATCAGATGTCAGGAAAACTGTAACGAACACTACATAGGTGAGACTAAGCAACCTTTACACAAAAGGCTATACCAGCACCGCAGAGAGGGCACCAGTGGACCTCAGTCTGCAGTTCATCTCCACCTTAAAGACACTAACCACACGTTTGAGGACAAGGAAGTTAAAATATTAGCCAGAGAGAAGAAATGGTTTGAGAGAGGGGTCAAGGAGGCATTCTTTGTGAAACGTTTGAAACCCAGCCTTAACCGGTGAGGGGGTCTGAGACACGCTTTATCCCCTGTTTACAATGGGGTACTCAGGTCAAAGGAGTTTCAGTCTTTTGTTCATGGTAATGAGCCATTCACGTCATCAGGAGAGTCATCAAGGGAGCAATCAGGAAAGGTATCCATCCCATCATTAGGAGGGACAGCTGCCCTGTCATTAGGAGAGTGCTAACTAGAGCACAATAGTTGCTAATTAGAGCTATTGTTTAGTCACTAGCCTATAGCAGTCTGCCTCTCAGTAGGAGGGGTCTGGTTAGGTTTAAAACTCCAGCTTTTGTTGGCTTCTGTTTATTCGTCTCTACAAGAGTCAGACAGAAGTCAGACCTCCAGAGCAAGAATTTTAGCTGAGGAAGCTTCTGCGATTTGAAGCGAAACATCCTCGCGTCAAGCAACCCAGTCCAGTCGAAGATTCAAGCTTCTTTACTATAAAATGTGAAGACATGACATTGTTACTTTGGGAAACCCCATTTTTTCTGACATTAACGCAAGGATTTGTGCTTGAAATTCCCCTGTTGGCACAGTGTAACAAAAGCTGTTGTGTATAATGAGGCTTTGCCTTTTTTATAAAAATGTCTATAATGAACAATAGTCACAAGTAGGGTGACTCAGTGAAAAACTAATATGGGCAAAAAGCACCATAATTGTATATCAAGTGGGCCAGTCAACGGTTTACAGCAGCCAAGGCGTTCCTGACATGGTCACAAGTAAATAATGATAAACAATGCATTATAAAAAAAAGTGGAAGCAACTGTCAGTAATCTCTCCACCTTCGCTGCTTGGAATCTGTTCCAGATACGAACCGCAGTGTGGATTAATGTTCTCCATGTGGAGTAGGTTCATGTGTCTGGTTCAGTCATTGCGTGACTTGGCATAGACAGGCTGGTGCGAGTTGCCAGGTTGATCACATACTGCTGGGGGAGTGTCTTCTTTAGGTCAGGTGAGCATGAGGTAGTATGCATCTTAGATCATAGCAATAGCAGCCACCAGATGTCTGTGATGTAGGGACAGAGGTACTATGCATCTTAGATCATAGCAATAGCAGCCACCAGATGTCTGTGATGTAGGGACAGGATATTTAAGTCCAATCTAGCATGTTTTTAATTGACACCAGTGATGCATTCAAGAACCCTTAGTGTAGTTTTAGTGGCACTCATCCATAATAGTGAGGCCTATACTCCATGATGCTGTGTACATGGGTTTTGTGCACTGTGCATCTAGTTTGTTAACAACCATCCTTAAAGCTCCAAGCTTCTGTCCAGCTCTTGCTGCAGTGTTGCTGTCCATGTTGCTTGGTTCCTATGAGCCACTTATCAATAGTAACCCCTAAAACTTCCAGGTAATTTTTAAATGCCTGTTTGGTGTTGGCGAAAAAAATAGCTGATCCTGTTTGATTCTTCTTTTTAGTGATGGTCAAGGCTTTGCACTTAGGACCCTGTCACACCTTGATGATTTAGCATATGTCGATGTGTGAAAAATGTGCAGAATACTCTGGATACATCAAATACATTAATGCAACTGTCACACCTTGACGATTTAGCCAGCACATACTGACAGCCCCGTTTCAACCAAGCGGTCCAGATCGGTACTGCGTAGTATGGTGTGGGTTGGAATGGTTAAGTCCGGCTTGGTTTGTGTTTCCGCCGCCGGCAGAACCCTTTTGTTTGGCAGGCGGAACACGTAAATATTGACGAGCATGCGACTCTCGCGTGGCATCTTTTCTCCACAAAGAGACCAAACAGAGTAATTTAACATTTTTTCAATTTTATTTTATTTTTGTCTTGCTGGATCATGAGATTTATTTTCATCACGTGCAGAATGCTGAAGAATCGACTCAGGTGTGTGTAAACACTGACATGAATGAATGAGGCACTGTGACTGTTTCAACTTTTAAAATAAGTTAATTTTCTTGTCGTGGCACAAAGCACCACCATTCTCTGGTTCAGGCTGAGAAATGCACAAACCACCAAGGCACTTTTAAAAACCTATGTTTCTTCAGCCATGACAGGAAATTAAATATTTTCAGACATCGTTTTCCAAAATCAGGACGCTTTATGTGAATACATTTTTGTTAGACTGTAATAATAACTCCAACGGAAGCGACGTAACAGGTAAGATTAAGAGTTTGTATTTACTCCATGTGTGAATGGTTTTAATATTTTTAACAGTCTGAGCTGCATGAGGACTGCAGCTTTGAGCCAATCAATGGAAAGTATTTTAGAATGAATGAATGAATTAAAAGAGTAAAAAGCATAGTAACATAATATGCCAGTATGCTAGCCATATGAAAGGGAAAATAAGTGCATCTTATGTCTGGACTTGAAAGTCTCTACACAGAGAGATCATTCTACAGAACTGGGGCATAATAAGAGAAAGCTCAGTGACCCGCAGACTTTTTATTCACTTAGGGACACCATTTAGTCCTGCACCCTGAGAACACAAAGCCCGGGCCGGTATGTAGGGTTTAATTAGGTCAGCTAGGTAGGGAGATGCCAGTCCGTGAACAATTTTACAGGCTAGTAGCAGAATCTTAAAATCTGATCTCACAGGGACAGGAAGCCAATGAAGAGATGCCAAAATGGGTGTAATGTGGTTAAACTTTTTGACTCACACTTTTTGACTTTTTCATACTTCATGTCAGAAGTCTGGCAGCAGCATTTGGAGACCCTGAATGCTGGACTGCCGTAAACCAGAAAATAGAGCATTGCAGTAGTCCAATCTAGAAGAGACAAATGCATGAATCAGGGTCTCAGCATCAGCCATAGACAGGATGGGATGAATCTTTGCTATATTTTGTAAGTGGAAGAAAGCAGTCATCGTAATATCTCTAATGTGGAGGTCAAAGGACATTCAAAAAATTACTGAATAAATTTAGTAATTGACGATGTCTCTGGAACATGTGCCATTGAAATATAACAAATGTACAAACATTTACAAGCATCTAATCTTGACATTACAATGAATAGCTCAAGCACAATCAAATACTGACACAAGTTCAGTACTGGAGTCCTGAGGATCAGCATGACATCAAATAAGTAAATACATAAATCATCGTTATTTTGACAGATAATCCACCCAGTAATACAGAGAAAGAGCAGTTAAGTGACTAATTCACTGTATGGGCCTGTGAGTATTAGATGAGGATCTAACCTCAACGTTCTCTGGTCTCACTGTCTCACGTTCTCTTTCACACATTCAGTCTTTGTAGACTCATTGTCTTGCAATTTTGCTGATATTGCTTCAGCTTCAGAGGTTTGAAAGTGTTGTGAGGGGCTTACAAAATGAACAGATTTTTTTGAATGATTTATAGATTCACATCTTTTGAGAGTGATGTACGAGGTCTATTAAATAATAAACCGACCCTTTTATTTTTTTTTAACTATATGGATTTGAATGACGTGCGATTACACCAATCATGCTGGAACCCTCGTGCGCATGCGTGAGTTTTTTCACGCGTGTCGGTGATGTCATTTCCCTGTGGGCAGGCCTTGAGTGAGATGTGGTCCCGCCCTCTCGGCTGAATTCCTTTGTTTCACACGCTGCTCGAGACGGCGCGCGATGCTTTATCAACATTTTTTCTGGACCTGTGAGGAATATCCGAGTGGACACTATTCAAGAAATTAAGCTGGTTTTCAGTGAAAAGTTTAACGGCTGATGAGAGATTATGGGGTGTTTCTGTCGCTGTAAGAACTTCCCACAGAGCAGGACGTCATGCAGCGCTTCCAGGCGCCGTTGTCGGCCTGTTTCGACCTGAAAACATCTTAATTTAAGGCTTAATTCACCCAGGACGTCGTGAGAGAACAGAGAAGATTCAGAAGAGGCCGGCATGAGGACTTTATGCGGACATTCCACTGTTTAAGGACATTTTTTAATGAAAGACGTGCGCGCAAATTCGCCGAGTCGTTTCCGTGACGACTCGGCAAATCTGTGTGCGCCGCGACAGGAAAAACACCTCCGTGTTGAAAACCATTTGTAAAATTCAGGCGGCTTTTGATGGCTTTCAACAAGTGAGTAACTGAGAAATTGTTTAACAGCTTGGGCATGTTCCAACTTGCCCGTTAAGGTTTCCAACGGAGGTGTTTTTCCTATCGCGACCCCCCGCGGTTGGGTCCGGCCCGACATGCGACTCTGCCCGCACGTTCTTTCATTACAAAATGTCCGTTAACAATGGAATGTCCGAATAAACTCCTCATGCCGACTTCTTCTGAAAGTTCTCTGTTCTCTGACGACTTACTGGGTCAACAGAGCCTGAAATGTGGAAGTTTTCAACTTGAAACGGTGAGACGCTGCCGCCTCGAAGCGCAGATCGCCGTCAGGCGCCGTGGGCCGTCCTTACGGCGACACTACCAGACCAAAATCTCTCATCAGCCGTTAAAATTTTTACCGAAAACCAGCTGAATTTATCGAATGGTGTCCACTCAGTTGTGCCTTACAGTTTGAAAAAATTTTGATCAAACAAAGCAGCAGTCTCTGAGCCATTCCTAAACAATGAAAAAACGACGAGAGGGTGGGCCACTCCTCACTCAAAGACTGCCCACAGGCGAATGACGTAACCGACAGGCGTGAAAAAACTCTTGCATGCCCACAAGGGTTCAAGCATGTCTGATGTAATCACACGTGATTCAAATCCATATGGTTTTTGAAAAAAATAATAAGGTCGGATACTTTTCTAATAGACCTCATATTCTGATTTCAAACCAGTAGTTGATGCACTGCTTCATCTTTTTTACACTCGATCTTTGTAGATTTACTGCCATTTAAGATAAGATAAGATAAGACTTTATTGATATCACAATGGAGAAATTCACATTATGTCAGCTCTTAATAAACACACAAGATGAGTGCGAGTAGAAAAAATGTGCATCAAACAGCGTGTGTAAAGATAAAGCAATAATAATAATACTTGTAACAATACAATAAAATAAGAAAATGAAGCAGAAATAAAACTTTAAACTGCCCTTGTTGTCCGATAAAACGTAATTTTCTCAAATGTTGCCCAATTTATGTCTGATAAGATTATTTGTATACGTTTGTCCTTGCAGCTTGCAGATTGTATGAGTTTGGATGTGCCAGCGGTGACCAGTGTGTTCCTAAGGCCTGGCGTTGTGATGGGGAGATTGACTGTATGGATGGTAGTGATGAGGAGCAGTGTCCTGCCCCCTGCAGCCCAGGACAGGTGCCCTGTCTCAGTGGGAGTCAGTGTGTGGAATACCAGCAACTCTGTGACGGGATATCACACTGCAACGATGCTTCCGATGAAAGCATCGATAACTGTGGTCAGTTGCCTTTACAAAAACATCCTAAATGTGTTTGCCGGACATATCCAAGGGGTTTTTAACATTAAGCTGGCAATGTGCATTTATAATTAATATCAATATCAATGTGTCTACTTTGTAGGCTCTTCCCGGATACCTTCTTGTCCAGGCAGCTTCTTGTGTGACAGTCATACCTGTGTGAACATGTCACAGGTGTGTGATGGTATCCCAGATTGTCCACGGGGCAACGATGAGTTGGTGTGTGGTGAGTTCTCAAAGTTCAGTACCATGTCAAAGGAATGGGTAGAAGAAAAGATAAATGGGATGATGGGACAAACAAGAGGACTGCTTGTGAAGAAGCCCGAACAATTAACTAATATGAATTAAAAATCAGTTTTAAAGCAATACATACATTTACAGTGGTACATGGACCCCTGAAATGATCTAAATGTGCACTGAAGCGGCCAATGGATCAATCTTAATGTAATAAATCAGTTGACTTAAGTTTGTTTCACTGCCACTTCCACAGTGACAAACTCTTGTAAATGTTTAGTAGAGAATCTTTGACTGGACTGCGTTGCTTGACGTGAGGACGTTTCGCTTCAAATCGCACAAGCTTCCTCAGCTAAAATTCTTGCTCTGGAAGTCTGACTTCTGTCTGACTCTTGTAGAGAAGAATAAAACAGAAGCCAACAAAAGCTGGAGTTTTAAACCTAACCAGACACCTCCTACTGAGAGGCAGACTGCTATAGGCTAGTGACTAAACAATAGCTCTAATTAGCAACTATTGTGCTGTAGTTAGCACACCTAATGGCAGGACAGCTGTCCCTCTAATGATGGGATGGATGCCTTTCTGATGGCTCCCTTGATGACGTGAATGACTCATTACCATGAACAAAAGACTGAAACTCCTTTGACCCAAGTACCCCATTGTAAACAGGGGATAAAGTGTGTCTCAGACCCCCTCCCCGGTTAAGGCTGGGTTTCAAACGTTTCACAAAGAATGCCTCCTTGACCCCTCTCTCAAACCATTTCTTCTCTCTGGCTAATATTTTAACTTCCTTGTCCTCAAACGTGTGGTTAGTGTCTTTGAGGTGGAGGTGAACTGCAGACTGAGGTCCACTGGCACCCTCTCTGCAGTGCTGGTATAGCCTTTTGTGTAAAGGTTGCTTCGTTTCACCTATGTAGTGTTCGTTACAGTTTTCCTGACATCTGAGAGAATACACTACTTTGCTCTGTTTGTAACTAGGGATCATGTCCTTAGGGTGAACTAATTTCTGTCTCAAGGTGTTAACTGGTTTAAAGTAAACTGGGATTTTGTGCTGTCTGAAGATCCTCTGTAGTTTTTCCCCTACTCCTGCTAAATAAGGGAGAGACACTTCTCTTCTTCTTGTCTCCCTCTCCTGTCTATCTGGTCTCTTTGTTCTCTGGGACTTCTGCACTTTGTCCAGGGACCATCGTGGGTACCCACATACTGTGAGGGCTTGCCGGACACGTTGTTGTTCTTTAGCCCTTCCCTCTGCAGTTGTGGGCACCTGTAGGGCTCTGTGTTGAAGCGTCCTGATCACCCAGAGCTTGTGTTCAAGGGGGTGGTTTGAGCCGAAGAGCAGATATTGCTCAGTGTGACTTGGTTTTCTGTAAACCCCTGTCTGGAGCTGCCTGTTCTCTCCAATCGTAACATCACAGTCCAGGAAGGCTAAATGGTTGTTTCTGGCATCCTCACGTGGGAACTTGATATTGGCGTCCACCGAGTTGATGTGTTCTGTAAAGTCCTCAACTTGCTGTTGCTTGATTTTGACCCATGTGTCATCAACATATCTGAACCAGTGACTGGGAGAGATGCCTCTGAAAGACGTCAAGGCTCTCTTCTCCACTTGCTTCATGTACAGATTGGCCACAATGGGGGATACCGGAGACCCCATCGCACAACCATGAATCTGCCTGTAGTAATTCCCCCTAAACAGGAAATACGTGGTGTTGAGACAGATCTCCAAGAGTTGGCAAATGTGGCCTGGTGTGAGTTTGGTCCTTTCAAGTAGTGACACATCCTCCAGCAGTCTCTGCCTCACAGCTGAGACGGCCTCAGCAGTGGGGATGCAGGTGAACAACGATGTCACATCAAATGACACCATAGTTTCATCTGCCTCCAGCTGTAGGTCCTTGATCTTGTTCACAAAATCTTGTGTGTTCTCCACATGGTGGTCTGAGTTACCCACTAGAGGAGCCAAAATCCACTTGAGGTACTTGGCCAAATTGTACGTGATGGAATCTGTGCTACATACAATAGGCCTGAGTGGCACGTCCTGTTTGTGGATTTTGGGCAGTCCATAGATGCACTGAGTGGCATCCCCAGGGTACAGTCTGTCTGCCTGTCGATGAGTCCCACTTTCTCCAGGTTTTGGAGGTAGCTAATGATTTTCTTCTTATAGCCGCTCATGGGGTCTCTCTTCAGACATTCTACGACCCAAAATCCTCCTAAGGTAACTGTGCTGGATCTTTTCTGCTGTGTGACCTGCTTAGGAGGATTTTAGGAGGATTTTGGGTCTTAGAATTAGAAGGCATCATTTTAAAATATTAGACCTCCAAAATAATCTGGATAGTCTGCACAAAATGTTAGAAACCTTAGTGAGGGAAGAGGCCCATAATAAGATCACAAAGTTCATAGTTAAAATTCAAATGGCTGAGCATTTAAAAAGTAAGGAGCGGCAAATCAGGAAGTTTCACAACCTTTTAGTGCAGAAAAGGCGTACTTTCAGTGGGAGTATTTTTAAAGATACACCCAGACAAATTAGTGATAACAGGGAAAATTGGATAAAGAATCTCTCCAACAGGGTTCTTACACAGACAGAAAAGGATGTGCTCACCAAAGGACTAAATTTCTCAGTGACCCCTAAACATATTCCCACAGTAGATTACATCACTGCAGTAGAGTCAGCCATTAAACATAACAGTTTGTCAGAGTCAGAAGCTGGGGACCTCCGACTAAGAGTCACAGCAGTGCTGAACAGTGCTAAGCCTCCTCCGTCCAACATCACAGGAGAAGAACGGAAAGCTTTGTCAGCACTGCAAAAGGACCAAAGCATCCTTATCCTGCCAGCGGATAAAGGCAGATGCACGGTGGTCCTGAACACATCGGACTACGAGGCAAGATCAACAACTTGCTCAGTGACTCCAATACATACAAGCGTCTGAAGAGTTGCTAATTAGAGCTATTGTTTAGTCACTAGCCTATAGCAGTCTGCCTCTCAGTAGAAGGGGTCTGGTTAGGCTTAAAACTCCAGCTTTTGTTGGCTTTTGTTTTATTCTTCTCTACAAGAGTCAGACAGAAGTCAGACTTCCAGAGCAAGAATTTTAGCTGAGGAAGCTTCTGCGATTTGAAGCGAAACGTCCTCGCGTCAAGCAACCCAGTCCAGTCGAAGATTCAAGCTTCTCTACTATGGATACCACCTGGACAACTGAGAGCATACACAGAAATCTTGTAAATGTTCAAAGATTGGAATGAGGCTCTTCTGAGATGAGTAAATATTGTAACCCATATACAGTTGTATGTAAAAGTTTGGGCACCCCTGGTAATTTCCATAAGTTTTCTTCATAAATCATTGGTTATTTGGATCAGCAGTTTCAGTTAAATTAGCTTTAGTTAGCTTCCAATGAGAGTCTGGATTTTGGTTGAAGGTATTTTGGACCATTCTTCTTTACAAAACATCTCCAGTTCAGTCAGGTTTGTTGGTTTCTGAGCATGGACAGCCCGCTTAACATCACACCACAGATTTTCAATAATATTCAGGTCTGGGGACTGAGATGGCCATTCCAGAATGTTGTACTTGTTCCTCTGCATGAATGCCTTCGTAGATTTTGAGCAGTGTTGAGGGTTGTTGTTCAGCCCCTGCGCAACTTCAACTTTGTCACTGATTCATGAACATTGTTCTCAAGAATCTGCTGATATTGACTGGAATCCATGTGACCCTCAACTTTAACAAGATTCCCAGTACCTGCACTGGCCACACAGCCCCATAGCATAATGGAACACCTCCAAATTTTACTGTAGGTAGCAAGTGTTTTTCTTGGAATGCTGTGTTCTTTTTTTAATCATTTAATCTGCCCCTTGTTATGTCCAAATAACTCAATTTTAGTTTCATCAGCCCACAGCACCTTATTCCAAAATGAAGCTGGCTTGTCTAAATGTGCTTTAGCATACCTCAAGCGACTCTGTTTGTAGAATAGAATAGAATAGAATGCGTGTAATTGTCATTATACAATGTACAGCGAGATTAAAAGCCAACTCCAAAATCAGTGCAGGCAAGTAAGAAAGAAAAGCAGTAATATCAAATAATAAGTATCAAAAAATATATATACTATGTAAACATTAGAAGGTAAGGTGCACAGTCCTGGATGGTATGTACATTGCAGAATAAGTATTTTATTATATACATTGTTAAAAATTATAAATATTGTACATTATGGGATGGAATGTTGCACATTATTGTCAGTGCATACAGGAATTCAGGATGGTTACCACTTTGGGGAAGAAACTGTTTTTGAGTCTGTTTGTTCTGGTCTTAATACACCTGTAGCGCTTCCCTGAGGGCATCAGGTAAAACAGTTCAAAGCCAGGGTGGGAGCTGTCTTTAGTGATGTTTAGGGCTCTGCTGAGGCAGCGGGAGCTGTAAATGTCCATCAGGGAGGGGAGAGGGCAGCCAGTGATCTTTTAGGCTGTCTTTACGACTCTCTGGAGCCTCTCCCTGTCTGCCGTACCATACTGTGATGCAGTATGTCAGCAGGCTATGAACGGATGCTCGATAGAAGGTCAGTAGCAGGTTGGAGTCTAACTAGCTCTCAGGAAGTGTAGCCGCTGCTGAGCCTTCTTGGTGACTGCTGAGATTCACAGACCAGGAGATATCATCGGAGATGAGGATACCGAGAAACTTGAAGGTGTGAACACCCTCTCCACATGCTCACCATTGATGATAAGGGGGGGCTGGGTCAATGCTGTGCTTCCTGTAGTCAATGATGATTTCTTTGGTTTTCTTGGTGTTCAGTGCGAGGTTATTCTCTGAACACCAGGCTGCCAGCTTCAGGACCTCCTCTCTATAAGCTGTCTCATTACCCTTAGAGATGAGTCCAACCACAGTGGTGTCATCAGCAAACTTGACGACCAGGTTGTTTTGGTGTGCTGAACTGCAGTCGTAGGTGCAGAGGCAGTATAGGAGGGGCTCACCACACAGCCCTGTGGGGAGCCGATGCTCAGCGTACTGGTGGAGGAGAGGTAGGCGCCAAGTCTCACAGTCTGGGGCCGGTTGGTCAGAAAGTCCTTGATCCAGGCACATGTGAGGGGGGAGGCTGAGAATGGCCAGTTTTGTAGTGAGAATGTCCGGGATTATTGTATTGAAGGCTGAACTGTAATCCACAAAGAGCATCTGAATGTAGCTCTGGTGCTGCTCCAAGTGGCTCAGTGAAGAGCTACGGCGATGGCATCCTCCATGGATCTGTTCGCATGGTATGCAAACTGGTAATGGTCAAAGTCTTAAGGAAGATAGACCTTGATGTGCTGGAGAACTAGTCTCTCGAAGCACTTCATGACTACCGGAGTAAGGGCCACCGGACGATAATCATTCAGGCTGGTGGTGGAAGATGTCTTTGGCACAGGTATTATTGTGGTTGCTTTGAGGCAGGACGGGATAACTGCCTGGTCCAGAGAGAAGTTGAAGATCCTGCTGAAGGTGGGGGCAAGCTGGTAGGCGCACGCTCTGAGCACCTTGTCAGGTTCTCCGTCTAGGCCGGCGGCTTTCTTAGGATTCACTGCCAGGAGCACCCATCTGACCTCATGCTCCTGTACAGTAATTGGAGTGGAGCAGGAAAGCGGTGTGGGGTGGGGGTGGGGGCAGAGCTTTAGCAGATGAGTGCTGCTGGGATGTATCAAAATGGGCAAAGAAGCAGTTTAGCTCCTCTGCCAGTGGCGCACTCAGGTCTCCTGATGGCACATCACAGTTTAGCTCCTCTGCCAGTGGCGCACTCAGGTCTCCTGATGGCACATCACTGCCCGTGAAGTTTGTGATGTCTTTTATGCCCTGCCACACCTCCTGTGTGTTGTTGCTGGCCAGGTGGGGCTCTATGCGCAACCTGTGGTCCTCTTTGTGCCCTTCTCACTCCTCTTTTCAGGTTAGCTCTAGCAGCGCTGTACGCCAGACCTGAAGGCTGCGTTTCTGGTTTGGGAAGACCCGGATGCTTCTGGTGTGTATGCAGAAAAAGCTTACTCTGCTTTACAACATCATACAGTATCTCTTTGTGCAAAGTGCTCTGTATAGTTGAATGATGCACTGAGACACTATCTGCAGTAAGATCATGTTGTAGGTCTTTGGAGCAGGTCTGTGGCTTGACTATGGCTGTTCTCACCATCCTTCGGTTCAGCTTAGCTGAGATTTTTCTTGGCCTGCCACTTTGGGCCTTAACTAGTACTGTGCCTGTGGTCTTCCATTTTCTCACTATGTTCCTCACATTGGATACTGACAGCTGAAGTCTTTGAGATGGCTTTTTATATCCTTCCCCTAAACCATGATGTTGAACAGTCTTTGTTTTCAGGTGGTTTGAGAGGTGTTTAGAGGCTCCCATGTTGCCACTCATTAGAAGAGATGCAAAAAGAGGAAGCATTTGCAAATGGCCACCTTAAATACCCTTTCTCATGACTTGATTCACCTGTATAAGGAGCTCAAGGGTCAGTGAGCTTACCAAACCAATTTTGTGTTCCAATAGTGTTAAATGTATTAAAATCAATAAAATGACAAGGGTGCCCAACTTTATGCACCTGCCCAATTTTGTTGAAATAATTATTGCACACTTTCTTTAAATACAAGAAACTTCATTTCACTTCTCAAATATCATTGTGTTTGGATGCTATATGATATATTTAACTGGAATTTCTGATCCAAACAACCAATGATTTATAAAAATATGAAAATAATGAAAATTATCAGGGGTGCCCAAACTTTTGCATACAGCTGTATCTAGACATGCATATTGTTTTATAAGGAAGAGATGCACATCCCTACCCTGAATTTGTTCAGGGTAGGGATTCCAGTTATAATCTGATTTCAATTATAATCAGAAGCCAGCTAAGGATGAATGAAAGTTTGCAAAGGAAGAATCAACTAAGGAAAAGAAGTAAATGCATGACAAAGGAAGGAAGTAATGAAATAAGAAAACAAAAATACACTGCACTGTTCAGTCTCCATATGTTAAGTCTGATGGTGAGTGATCATTTTTCATTTCTGATTCTTTTTCTGTCTTTATGTTGTTTTACAATTGGAAAAAGCTATCTCTCCAGTTCTTCCTGTTAGTAACACCACCATCACCTGTCCTGAATTCACCTGTATGGATGGATCCTGTGTCCCCTTCAATGTGGTATGTATTGGGGTATTTATGTGAGGACTGACACAGAAGCAATATCTAAAATGATAAACATTGTGGGTTTGTTGGAGGGAGATTAAATAGAGGCTGAGCTCATCATCCACCAGTAATTTGATAAATCACTGTACTGTCAAGTAATTGAAGGAATTTAAAAAAATCTGTTCAAAAATTTTGACCTATTTTGTCTCACTTCATTGGAAAAGTTTTGAAGAAAATCAATTTTGTCCATTTCAGTTTCACAGTTTTGAAACAGTCATATTTTCTATTTCCACTCTATTACCCAGGTGTGTAATGATGTGGCAGATTGCCCACTCTCCCCACTAGCACCACTAAGGGGCCCCACAGATGAGGAGGGGTGTAGGACCTGGGGACCCTGGGGTCCCTGGAGCCCATGCAGTACTTCATGTGGAATGGGATTTATGACTCGATATAGATCTTGCCCTCCAGGAGGTCCATTACACCACTGTTATGGCCAGGATGTTGAGAAACAGCAATGCTTCAACACCACATGCCCTGGTATGCAGTTGAAGAATAAATAAATAAATAAATTTGTTTCAGCATCCTCTCATCATTTTTTTTTCTTGAGTGTTATGGTAATCTAACAATGAATCGAACTTTGTGGGAAAATTGAAGCTCAGTATTGAGGGTGAAAATAGACAATTTGGTCTGAATGTTTGATGCTCTTCTTCTTTTCTCTTTCATGTTGGACATACACATTGTGTTTTTAATTCCAAAATGTGTTGGATCTGTCTTCTGATGCAGTGGATGGTCAGTGGCTGCCTTGGGGGAGCTGGTCAAACTGCTCGAGTGGTTGTGGCGGTGTGCAGGTCAGGCATAGAGGCTGCAACCTTCCTCGCTATGGAGGGAGAGATTGTACTCAACTCACTGGACCATTCAACCTTGCAATGGAAATCAGTAAGAGTCCTCTATAAAAATCAAGACTACCTCTGTGTGTCACTGATGCTCCACACAGAAATGATTTTTGACTAAATCTGCCTGAATAACAAAACTATTCTGAAATAGTGTCATGAAAACATGAAACCAGTTGTTTTCATCTCATCTATCTCATGTATCATGGTTATTTCAGAGCTTCTAAAATCTTCAAGGTAAACATTATTCACTCTATCCAAAAGGCAGTGATGCAGGGGTGCACAATGTGCTTTAACACATAACTCCTACAACTTTTCTAAAATCAATGGATGAATGGTCTTTGTTCAGATACAACTAAAAAGATTCACAGATCATCAAAATGTATGATGATAATATATACAGTAGTGTTCAGAATAATAGTAGTGCTATGTGACTAAAAAGATTAATCCAGGTTTTGAGTATATTTCTTATTGTTACATGGGAAACAAGGTACCAGTAGATTCAGTAGATTCTCACAAATCCAACAAGGCCAAGTATTCATAATATGCACACTCTTAAGGCTATGAAATTGGGCTATTAGTAAAAAAAAAAAAGTAGAAAAGGGGGTGTTCACAATAATAGTAGCATCTGCTGTTGACGCTACAAACTCAAAACTATTATGTTCAAATTGCTTTTTTAGCAATCCTGTGACTCATTAAACTAGTATTTAGTTGTATAACCACAGTTTTTCATGATTTCTTCACATCTGCGAGGCATTAATTTTGTTGGTGTGGAACCAAGATTTTGCTCGTTTACTAGTGTGCTTGGGGTCATTGTCTTGTTGAAACACCCATTTCAAGGGCATGTCCTCTTCAACATAAGGCCTCTTCAAGTATTTTGACATATCCAAACTGATCCATGATACCTGGTATGCGATATATAGGCCCAACACCATAGTAGGAGAAACATGCCCATATCATGATGCTTGCACCACCATGCTTCACTGTCTTCACTGTGAACTGTGGCTTGAATTCAGAGTTTGAGGGTCATCTCATAAACTGTCTGTGGCCCTTGGACCCAAAAAGAACAATTTTACTCTCATCAGTCCACAAAATATTCCTCCATTTCTCTTTAGGCCAGTTGATGTGTTCTTTGGCAAATTATAACCTCTTCTGCACGTCTTTTATTTAACAGAGGGACTTTGCGGGGGATTCTTGCAAATAAATTAGCTTCACACAGGTGTCTTCTAACTGTCACAGCACTTACAGGTAACTCCAGACTGTCTTTGATCATCCTGGAGCTGATCAATGGGTGAGCCTTTGCCATTCTGGTTATTCTTCTATCCATTTTGATGGTTGTTTTCCGTTTTCTTCCACGCGTCTCTGTTTTTTTTTTTGTTGTCAATTTTAAAGCATTGGAGATCATTGTAGATGAACAGCCTATAATTTTTTGCACCTGCGTATAGGTTTTCCCCTCTCCAATCAACTTTTTAATCAAACTACGCTGTTCTTCTGATCAGTGTCTTGAACGTCCCATTTTCCTCAGGCTTTCAAAGAGAAAAGCATGTTGAACATGTGCTGGCTTCATCCTTAAATAGGGGACACCCGATTCACACCTGTTTGTTCCACAAAATTGACAAACTCACTGACTGAATGCCACACTACTACAATTTCATAGCCTTAAGAGTGTGCGTATCATGAATGCTTGGTCTTGTTGGATTTGTCAGAATCTACTGGTACCTTGTTTCCCATGTAACAATAAGAAATATACTCAAAACCTGGATTAATCTTTTTAGTCACATAGCACTACTACAACCCCTGGCAAAAATTATGGAATCACCGGCCTCGGAGGATGTTCATTCAGTTGTTTAATTTTGTAGAAAAAAAGCAGATCACAGACATGACACAAAACTAAAGTCATTTCAAATGGCAACTTTCTGGCTTTAAGAAACACTATAAGAAATCAAGAAAAAAAGATTGTGGTAGTCAGTAACGGTTACTTTTTTAGACCAAGCAGAGGAAAAAAATATGGAATCACTCATTTCTGAGGAAAAAATTATGGAATCACCATGTAAATTTTCATCCCCCAAACTAACACCTGCATCAGATCAGATCTACTCGTTGACACTGACCCTATGCCATGACATTGACCCTATGTGTCTTTTTACAAGGAATGTTTTCGCAGTTTTTGCTCTATGGCAAGATGCATTATCATCTTGAAACATCCCCAAACATCCTTTCAATTGTCCAAAATATCAACGTAAACTTGTGCATTTATTGATGATGTAATGACAGCCATCTCCCCAGTGCCTTTACCTTACATGCAGCCCCATATCATCAATGACTGTGGAAATTTACATGTTCTCTTCAGGCAGTCATCATTATAAATCTCATTGGAACGGCACCAAACAAAAGTTCCAGCATCATCACCTTGCCCAATGCAGATTCGAGATTCATCACTGAATATGACTTTCATCCAGTCATCCACAGTCCACGAATGCTTTTCAGTAGCCCATTGTAACCTTGTTTTTTTCTGTTTAGGTGTTAATGATGGCTTTCGTTTAGCTTTTCTGTATGTAAATCCCATTTCCTTTAGGCGGTTTCTTACAGTTCGGTCACAGACGACTCCAGTTTCCTCCGATTCGTTCCTCATTTGTTTTGTTGTGCATTTTTCGATTTTTGAGACATATTGTTTTAAGTTTTCTGTCTTGACGCTTTGATGTCGTCCTTGGTCTACCAGTATGTTTGCCTTTAACAAACTTCCCATGTTGTTTGTATTTGGTCCAGAGTTTAGACACAGCTGACTGTGAACAACCAACATCTTTTGCAACATTGCATGATGATTTACTCTCTTTTAAGAGTTTGATAATCCTCTCCTTTGTTTCAATTGACATCTCTCGTGTTGGAGCCATGATTCATGTCAGTCCACTTGGTGCAACAGCTCTCCAAGGTGTGTTCACTCCTTTTTAGATGCAGAATAACGAGCAGATCTGATATGATACAGGTGTTAGTTTTGGGGATGAAAATTTACAGGGTGATTCCATAATTTATTCCTAAGAATTGAGTGATTCCATATTTTTTTCCTCTGCTTGGTCTAAAAAAGTAACCGTTACTGACTGCCACAATCTTTTTTTCTTGATTTCTTATAGTGTTTCTTAAAGCCAGAAAGTTGCCATTTGAAATGACTTTAGTTTTGTGTCATGTCTGTGATCTGCTTTTTTTCTACAAAATTAAACAACTGAATGAACATCCTCAGAGGCTGGTGATTCCATAATTTTTGCCAGGGGTTGTATTATTCTGAACACTACTGTATATATATATATATATATATATATATATATATATATATATATATATATATATATATATATATATATATATATATATATATATATACGAGGTCTATTAGAAAAGTATCCGACCTTATTATTTTTTTCAAAAACCATATGGATTTGAATCACGTGTGATTACATCTGACATGCTTGAACCCTCGTGGGCATGCGAGAGTTTTTTCACGCCTGTCGGTTACGTCATTCGCCTGTGGGCTCACATTGAGTGAGGAGTCGCCTACCCTCTCGTCGATTTTTTCATTGTTTAGGAATGGCTCAGAGACTGCTGCTTTGTTTGATCAAAATTTTTTCAAAACTGTAAGGCACAACTGAGTGGACACCATTCGATACATTCAGCTGGTTTTCGCTAAAAATTTTAACGGCTGATGAGAGATTTTGGTCTGGTAGTGTCGCTTTAAGGATGGCCCACGGCGCCTGACGGCGATCTGCGCTTCGAGGTGGCAGTGTCTCGCCGTTTCAAGTTGAAAACTTCTACATTTCAGGCTCTGTTGACCCAGTAAGTCATCAGAGAACAGAGAACTTTCAGAAGAAGTCGGCATGAGGAGTTTATTCGGACATTCCATTGTTAACGGACATTTTGTAATGAAAGAACGTGCGGGCAGAGTCGCATGTCGAGCCGGACAGGAAAAACACCTCCGTTGGAAACCTTAACGGGCAAGTTGGAACATGCCCAAGCTGTTAAACAATTTCTCAGTTACTCACTTGTTGAAAGCCATCAAAAGCCGCCTGAATTTTACAAATGGTTTTCAACACGGAGGTGTTTTTCCTGTCGCAGCGCACACGTCTTTCATTAAAATAATGTCCTTAAACAGTGGAATGTCTGCATAAAGTCCTCATGCCGGCCTCTTCTGAATCTTCTCTGTTCTCTCACGACATCCTGGGTGAATTAAGCCTTAAATTAGAATGTTTTCAGGTTGAAACAGGCCGACGACGGCGCCTAGAAGCGCTGCGCGACATCCCGCTCTGTGGGAAGTCCTTACAGCGACAGAAACACCCCATAATCTCTCATCAGCCGTTAAACTTTTCACCGAAAACCAGCTAAATTTCTCGAATAGTGTCCACTCGGATATTCCTCACAGGTCCAGAAAAAATTTTGATAAAGCAACGCGCGCCATCTTGAGCAACGTGTGAAACAAAGGAATTCAGCTGAGAGGGCTGAACCACATCTCACTCAAGGCCTGCACACAGGGAAATGACGTCACCGACGCGTGAAAAAACTCACGCATGCGCACGAGGGTTCAAGTATGATTGGTGTAATCACACGTCATTCAAATCCATATAGTTAAAAAAAAATAAAAGTGTCAGTTTCTTATCTAATAGACCTCGTATATACTCAACAAAAATATAAACGCAACACTTTTGGTTTTGCTCCCATTTTGTATGAGATGAACTCAAAGATCTAAAACTTTTTCCACATACACAATATCACCATTTCCCTCAAATATTGTTCACAAACCAGTCCAAATCTGTGATAGTGAGCACTTCTCCTTTGCTGAGATAATCCATCCCACCTCACAGGTGTGCCATATCAAGATGCTGATTAGACACCATGATTAGTGCACAGGTGTGCCTTAGACTGCCCACAATAAAAGGCCACTCTGAAAGGCGCAGTTTTATCACACAGCACAATGCCACAGATGTCGCAAGATTTGAGGGAGCGTGCAATTGGCATGCTGACAGCAGGAATGTCAACCAGAGCTGTTGCTCGTGTATTGAATGTTCATTTCTCTACCATAAGCTGTCTCCAAAGGCGTTTCAGAGAATTTGGCAGTACATCCAACCAACCTCACAACCGCAGACCACGTGTAACCACACCAGCCCAGGACCTCCACATCCAGCATGTTCACCTCCAAGATCGTCTGAGACCAGCCACTCGGACAGCTGCTGAAACAATCGGTTTGCATAACCAAAGAATTTCTGCACAAACTGTCAGAAACCGTCTCAGGGAAGCTCATCTGCATGCTCGTCGTCCTCATCGGGGTCTCGACCTGACTCCAGTTCGTTGTTGTAACCGACTTGAGTAGAAAATAGAACATTGCAGTAGTCCAATCTAGAAGAGATAAATGCATGGATCAGGGTCTCAGCATCAGCCGTAGACAGGATGGGACAAATCTTCGCTATATTTCGCAGGTGGAAGAAAGCAGTCCTAGTAATATTTCTAATGTGGAGGCCAAAGGACACCGAAGAATCAAAAATTACCCCAAGGTTCCTCACTTTGTCAGTGTGATGTATGACACACGAGCCGAGGCTGAGCGTTAACTGGTCAAATTGATGCCGATGTCTCACTGGTCCAAGAACCATCATTTCAGTCTTATCAGAGTTTAAAATTAGGAACTTTCTAGACATCCAACTTCTCACTGCTGCAAGTCAATCTTCTAAGGATTTTATGTGAACGAGATTACCAGCAGTTATTGGAATGTATAACTGAGTATCATCTGCATAGCAGTGAAAGGTAATCCCAAAATGCCGCAATATGTGCCCAAGGGGTGCTATATAAAGGGAGAAAAGCAGGGGGTCTAAGACAGACCCCTGTGGAACCCCAAATTTCATGTCACTAAGGTTAGAGGTAGTGTTACTGTACAAAACACAGTGAGAATGACTGGTCAAGTATGACGTCAGCCATGCAAGGGCACTCCGAGTAATCCCAAAATGATTTTCCAGCCTATCAAATAGAATATGATGATCCACTGTATCAAATGCAGCACTGAGATCAAACAGCAACAGAACCGTAGTGGTGTCCCAATCCATTGCAAGCAGAAGATCATTCATCACTTTAGTGAGAGCTGTCTCTGTGGAATGATATTTTCTAAAAGCAGACTGCAGTGGCTCAAAGAGATTATTCTCAGTAAGATAGTCTACGAGCTGCCGTGACACCACTTTTTCCAGAATTTTAGAGAAAAATGATAGATTTGATATCAGCCGATAGTTTCTCAATACACTAGGGTCACGATTAGGTTTCTTAAGTAATGGTTTAATCACTGCAGATTTGAAACATTTAGGAACAGATCCAGAAGTTAAAGAAAAATTAATAATTTCCAACACAGTCGGCCCAAGAGGTGGAAGCCAGAGAGGCGAGCTTGAGATGGTTTGGACATGTGTACAGCAGGGACCCAGGGTATATAGGGAGAAGGATGCTGAGGATGGAGTCACCAGGCAATAGGAGAGGGAGGCCAAAGAGGAGGTTTATGGTATGTGCTGAGGGAGGACATACAGGTGGTTGATGTGACAGAGGAAAGAGAAGACAGAGTGAGATGAAGCGATTGATCTGCTGTGGTGACCCCTAACGGGAGCAGCCAAAAGCATAAGAAAGAATTCTCATAGTCCACAACCCCCCCACCCCCGCCCCCCACACACACACTTTTTTTTGTCTCAAACTCAATTGTGCAGTCTGCACTGAATTATTTTGGGGTGATTAGTAGACATTCCTTGAAATTTGAACAGTACCAGTAAAGTTTTAGTCTTCCAGCGATCATAAAATGCAGAAGTGCAACAGATTGTACCATACCCTCTGTGTTATGTTGCTTTGTCTTGTCTGTCTTGTTCCAGAGCCTTGCCCTGATGATGAATGTGCCAACATCAGCTGCCCTACTGGTCTGGTGAGACATACCTGTACCTCCTGTCCGGTCTCCTGTGCACATATCAGCCATAATGCTACCTGTGATCCCACAGCACCCTGCTTCTCAGGTCAGACAAAACTGCAAAGTTTGGAAGGTTGTCACAGACAGATATTGCATAAAGGTTTATTTTCACTACAGATTTGAAGAATTTTTTAAAATGCATTTCAACTTTTCACATTTAGAGCCAAAATATTTTTAAATTTCGTGTTTGTGACAAAAATCAGACATATTGTGAAATCTGAAATTGTTATGAACATTTTGATACACAACATATGGACATTACACTTTTAAAAAGCACTTAAAATGTGAATCAATGAAAGTATGGTAAAATCAAGAAAATACAGTAGTGTTCAGAATAATAGTAGTGCTATGTGACTAAAAAGATTAATCCAGGTTTTGAGTATATTTCTTATTGTTACTTGGGAAACAAGGTACCAGTAGATTCAGTAGATTCTCACAAATCCAACAAGACCAAGCATTCATGATATGCACACTCTTAAGGCTATGAAATTGGGCTATTAGTAAAAAAAAAGTAGAAAAGGGGGTGTTCACAATAATAGTAGTGTGGCATTCAGTCAGTGAGTTCATCAATTTTGTGGAACAAACAGGTGTGAATCAGGTGTCCCCTACGTAAGGATGAAGTCAACACCTGTTGAACATGCTTTTCTCTTTGAAAGCCTGAGGAAAATGGGACGTTCAAGACATTGTTCAGAAGAACAGCGTAGTTTGATTAAAAAGTTGATTGGAGAGGGGAAAACGTATACGCAGGTGCAAAAAATTATAGGCTGTTCATCTACAATGATCTACAATGCTATAAATGGACAAAAAAAACAAACAAAAAAAAACCCAGAGATGCATGGAAGAAAACAGAAAACAACCATCAAAATGGATAGAAGAATAACCCGAATGGCAAAGGCTCACCCATTGATCAGCTCCAGGATGACCAAAGACAGTCTGGAGTTACCTGTAAGTGCTGTGACAGTTAGAAGACGCCTGTGTGAAGCTAATTTATTTGCAAGAATCCCCCGCAAAGTCCCTCTGTTAAATAAAAGACGTGCAGAAGAGGTTACAATTTGCCAAAGAACACATCAATTGGCCTAAAGAGAAATGGAGGAATATTTTGTGGACTGATAAGAGTAAAATTGTTCTTTTTGGGTCCAAGGGCTGCAGACAGTTTGTGAGACGACCCCCAAACTCTGAATTCAAGCCACAGTTCACAGTGAAGACAGTGAAGCATGGTGGTGCAAGCATCACGATATGGGCATGTTTCTCCTACTATGGTGTTGGGCCTATATATCGCATACAAGGTATCATGGATCAGTTTGGATATGTCAGAATACTTGAAGAGGTCATGTTGCCTTATGCTGAAAAGGACATGCCCTTGAAATGGATGTTTCAACAAGACAATGACCCCAAGCACACGAGTAAACAAGCAAAATCTTGGTTCCAAACCAACAAAATGAATGCCTCGCAGATGTGAAGAAATCATGAAAAACTGTGGTTATACAACTAAATACTAGTTTAGTGATTCACAGGATTGCTAAAAAAGCAGTTTGAACATAATAGTTTTGAGTTTGTAGCATCAACAGCAGATGCTACTATTATTGTGAACACCCCCTTTTCTACTTGTTTTACTAACAGCCCAATTTCATAGCCTTAAGAGTGTGCATATTATGAATGCTTGGTCTTGTTGGATTTGTGAGAGTCTACTGAATCTACTGGTTCCTTGTTTCCCATGTAACAATAAGAAATATACTCAAAACCTGGATTAATCTTTTTAGTCACATAGCACTACTATTATTCTGAACACTACTGTACCTCTGGACCCCAGAGCAGTAACCGAAACTGTTATTAAAACCACCACGAAGGCCTCCAAGATATGACTTAAATAAACATATGTATATACAGCAAAGTGAGCATGTAATGTAGTATGGTGGCTATTAATATAATAAGGAATCCTACCAACAACTCCAAATATGGCAGAATGGACAATGTTGGTAATGATGAATCCTACTTCGACACCATCCTGGAAGTTTCACCCAGGGAACTCTTTAATTAAACCAACTCAGACATCAAATCAAATCAAATCAATTTTATTTATATAGCGCCAAATCACAACAAACAGTTGCCCCAAGGCGCTTAAAACATAAGGCTTTGTTTGCAAATCAGAGACAGAAAAAAGCTCAAAAACACAGAATTGAATTTATTATTTACAACTTGCTTTCTCTTATTAAAAGGCTAAACACAACACACTGTTAAAATCTATTCTGAGTATAAACTAAACACAGAAAGCTCTAATGGCTGAACAGAAACACATAAATCACTCAAAATAACTTGTACATAAAACATTCATCCCAGACTCTGGGTTGAGCTTTGGGCTGCAGATGGCTGATCCACTCCCCCTGCAGAACATGCACTCACTGGCCACAACAGCCAGGAACAATGTTCCCACCTAAACCACATTGGCACAGCTCACAAGGGGCGCCACAGCACACCACAGCACACCACCAGACACCAGTCTGACATAAAATGAACAAAATGCAATGAAACTGAACTGAACAGGACAGACAGAACAAAGCGGGTGGGAACGAAGTGAAGCGAAGCGAAGCAGCAGTGAAGCAGCAGCAGTGGTTTGCTCCAGCAACTCAGTCACACCGTCATGTCACTTTCAACCGCAGTGCAATCAATACAGCGTGGGGCGGGACATCAACACCACACGCAGCAGTCAGTAACTGACAAAGAGCGATACAGTGCGTACTGCCGCCAATAACACTCTCATGAGTCTCTTTCACCACATGCACACGGAGGTAAGAGATGCCCACACTCGCTTTTATGTGAGTCTTCTTCCGCAGTGATTGGCTGAAACCAGACACCAGCTGGAAGTCACCCGAGCCAATTACTTCATCCTGCTACATATGTAACAGAGAAAAAGACGTATTGTGCACATATTTTGTTTATTTTAAGTTTTCTGAATTCAACACTGGGTCACAATTACACATACAGGTTCATAAATATATGATGTACACAAAATAAGTGGTTAATATTCAGTTTAGGTCAGGTCTGGGAACATGCCCTGGCACTGATCATCGCCGCATCCAGTCGTGGGCACAGCTAACCAAAAAGTTAGCTTCGATAATCATTAATCCGACAACTGAAAAGTTGTCTTTTATGATGCTAAACCAATAAACTGCAAAAAAAAAAAATTATCTTTATTACAGCTAATCAATCATTTTTAGTATTGATTTGGATGCGGTCACATCAGATTACACTGTCGGCTTCTGATAAACCAGTTTCACTTTCACTTTTCGCTGCTGGGTAAATTCAAGGATCCAAAGGGATCCAAAAAGGCTAGGACCAAAAGTTATACTGGATCAGTTCCCACTGACCAATAGTGTTAGAGCTTACTGCCAACAGCTAGCCAATCAGAGCACAGCATGCAATTATTCATGAGATGACATCACTAATGACATAGCGGAGGTCAGGAACTTGCTGACAGACGCTGGTTGAAAAAATGGCAACAAACATGTCAACAAAGGCAGAAAATCAACTGCCAGCGAGGTTTGCTGAGTTCACAGAGGAGGAACTGGTGGAAATATTGAACTCCAAGGATGCTAAAAACACTAAGAAGGTAGATAAGCACACTACTGATGTTTTAGAAGCATTCATATGCTGTTCACAACAAAATAAATTGATCTAATTTACTTGACTCTTTGTTGTTTGCTTAATTTGGGAGGGGGGGTGGAGATCATAACAATTGATGGATGGCAAGTCATTCAGAAAAGTTATATTAATCCAATATTTCTCTATGAGGGACTCCTTACCATCCATTATTTGTATTATATATATATATATATATATATATATATATATATATATATATATATATATATATATATATATATATATATATATATATATATATACTCAACAAAAATATAAACGCAACACTTTTGGTTTTGCTCCCATTTTGTATGAGATGAACTCAAAGATCTAAAACTTTTTCCACATACACAATATCACCATTTCTCTCAAATATTGTTCACAAACCAGTCTAAATCTGTGATAGTGAGCACTTCTCCTTTGCTGAGATAATCCATTCCACCTCACAGGTGTGCCATACCAAGATGCTGATTAGACACCATGATTAGTGCATAGGTGTGCCTTAGACTGCCCACAATAAAAGGCCTCTCTGAAAGGTGCAGTTTTGTTTTATTGGGGGGGGGATACCAGTCAGTATCTGGTGTGACCACCATTTGCCTCATGCAGTGCAACACATCTCCTTTGCATCATCCGTGAAGAGAACACCTCTCCAATGTGCCAAACACCAGCGAATGTGAGCATTTGCCCACTCAAGTTGGTTACGACAATGAACTGGAGTCAGGTCGAGACCCCGATGAGGATGACGAGCATGCAGATGAGCTTCCCTGAGACGGTTTCTGACAGTTTGTGCAGAAATTCTTTGGTTATGCAAACTGATTGTTCCAGCAGCTGTCCGAGTGGCTGGTCTCAGATGATCTTGGAGATGAACATGCTGGATGTGGAGGTCCTGGGCTGGTGTGGTTACACGTGGTTTGCGGTTGTGAGGCTGGTTGGATGTACTGCCAAATTCTCTGAAACGCCTTTGGAGATGGCTTATGGTAGAGAAATGAACATTCAATACACGAGCAACAGCTCTGGTTGACATTCCTGCTGTCAGCATGCCAATTGCACACTCCCTCAAATCTTGCGACATCTGTGGCATTGTGCTGTGTGATAAAACTGCACCTTTCAGAGTGGCCTTTTATTGTGGGCAGTCTAAGGCACACCTGTGCACTAATCACGGTGTCTAATCAGCATCTTGATATGGCACACCTGTGAGGTGGGATGGATTATCTCAGCAAAGGAGAAGTGCTCACTATCACAGATTTAGACTGGTTTGTGAACAATATTTGAGGGAAATGGTGATATTGTGTATGTGGAAAAAGTTTTAGATCTTTGAGTTCATCTCATACAAAATGGGAGCAAAACCAAAAGTGTTGCATTTATATTTTTGTTGAGTATATGTTTTTACGTCAGCCAAGCTTGAACCTTCGTGCGCATGCGTGAGTTTTTTCATGCCTGTCGGTTGCATCATTCGCCTGTGGGCAGGCTTTGAGTGAGCACTGGTCCACCTCTCTCGTCGTTTTTTCATTGCGAGGAAATGGCGGAATGATTTGGGCTTTGTTCCATCAGAATTTTTCAGAAACTGTTCGAGACAGGCAGCTGGAAACCATTCGGAAAATTCACATGGCTTTCGGTGAAAATTTTATGGGCTTCACAGAGATTGAGTGTTACTACCACTTTAAGGACGGCCCACAATGGTGCACGGCGTGCCGCGCTCCGAGCCGCGATCGACAGGCAGAAACCACCAGATCATTTCTAAACGGATGGCTGTGTCGATCTGGGACCATCGTGTGCAATTTCTCTGGTTATCACAAGAGCTGGACATCAGCCATTTTCCGGCAGATTTCACTTTTAACAAGTGATTTTGTCATGGAAAGCCGCACGGAGGCGTTGCACGTTATGACGGAGCCGCTGATGGAGCGAGACAAAGAACACCTCCGTTTTGGAGTGTCAGAGGACAAGTTGGGACATGCCCAGCTCTCCACAATTTCTCTTATACTCACTCGACTGGTAAGCCACTGAAAGCCGAGATAGGCATTCTTGCAGAACTTCTTGCTGTGAGGCAACAGTGCTAACCACTAATCCACCGTGCTGCCAAACATTACATGAGAAAGCAAAAGCCAAAATAGTTTTCAGTTGTTTTATTTCAGTTAAAACCAATCCATATTGTCACACATACACACTTCCCAAATGCATAGTCAATGATATGAATGAAACATATGAAAGAAAAAAACAGCATGGTGCCCTAAACAGTGGTAAAATACAACCCCCCACCCCCCACCCCCACCCCCCCCACACACACACACACACACACACACACACACACATACACACACCACAAGGGGTAGCGTCATGTGTTCAAGGTCAAAATACTGTGATGCTGAGGTGTGTTACTATTCGCTAACGGACATTGCCGCCTGTTTTGTAAACATCTTAATAACACAAGCTAGATGTATATTTATGCTACACGCCTCCATGTGAACAAGGCCTAATAGGCCACAAATTGAGTTGAAATGTCATCTGCTCTTAACTGTATTATTGCCTTTTGACATTTTGAAATATTGGAACTTCACAGTGCCCTCTCTCTACCGGCAGGCTGTTGGTGTCCAGACAGTCAGGTGATGAGCCATACACACCAGTGTGTATTGCCTGAGGAGTGCGCGTGTGAGGTGACAGGAATACTTTACTGGCCAAGTCAGAAGGTGAAAGTGGACTGTGATATTTGCGTTTGTGAGAGAGGAAGACTTCAGCGATGCCAGCCCAACCCAGAATGCTCAGGTGAGTCAAGGTCATCCTTTTGAAACCTCATCAAACAACACTGTATGAAGTAAAGCAGTAAAAATAAGGAAAATGAAATGTGTTAGCACTTATATTATACAAATGGCAGTATTATTAGGAACGCAGCTTTTATATGCATACTTTTTATGCACAGAGGTATTGTCTTACTTTAAATTGGCTGCCATATTTCTACAAACACTTCGATAGGTCCTCTGTAATCCTCAGTTTTGTGTTACTACAGTGCACTGTGGCTGGTCACCGTGGTCTCAGTGGGGAGAATGTTTGGGGCCTTGTGGTGTCCAGAGTGTCCAGTGGTCATTTCGAAGTCCAAACCACCCAGCAAAAAGTGGGGATGGCAGAGTGTGTCGAGGAATCTACCGGAAAGCTCGCTGGTGGGTAGTCGTCTCTTAGAATGAAACATAACTGCTTCTACACCTTTACACCGCTACTCAATGTCACTCTCATCCATGGTGAATTAAATTGGAGATCCAGTTTATCCTTTTAAGAGGAATTGGACTGTAAATTCAAACATACTGGGTCTTCTTTTCCTCCCAGTACAGCACACAGCACATTGTCGTTTCCACCTGACACAGTTGTAGTTTCAAGCCCAGTACCCAGATCCATTGTGAAATATGGATGCTGGCCTAAAAATAAATTGCACTCAGAACCCATGCTAAATCATGTTGTTAAGTTGAGCAGAGAGATTTTTTGCTAATTGCAGGGTGCAACATTCAGATTTTCTGTACATGATAGGTTCGTAACGCATATACACTTTATGTGTACAGTGAGACAAATAAGTATTTGATCCACTGTCGACCTTGCAAGTTTTCCCACCTACAAAGATTAAGGAGGTCTGTAATTTTCATCATAGGTACACTTCAACTGTGAGACAGAATGTAAAAATAAATAAATAAATTCAGAAAATCACATTGCATGAGTTTTAAATAATGAAATAAGTATTTGATCCCCTAGAAAAACAGACCTTAATATTTGGCACAGAAACCTTTGCAGTTGCAGAGGTCAGATGTTTCCTGCAGTTCTTGACCAAGTTTGCACACTGCAGCAGGGACTTTGGTCCACTCCTCCATACAGATCTTCTCCAGATCTTTTAGGTTTTGAATTTCATCTCCTTCCAAAGATTTTCTATTGTGTTCAGGTCTGGAGACTGGCTTGGCCACTCCAGGACCTTGAAATGCTTCTTACAGAGCCCCTCCGAAGAAATGGCGGGATGCGGAAGTCGAAGTGGCGGCGGAGAACGTGAAGTTAAGGCTGCACAGTCTGACTTAAACATGGGGTAAAAATCAAAAGAAAGAAAGACACAAGAAAGAAGAGGAGGAGGAGGAAGGCAGCGGCCCGGTCCAGGTACAGCTGAAGCAGCTGCTCGGCGTCGGTTGTAATGGATCCGGTTTGGTTCAGTAGTTTTCTCCAAAATCATTGTGCTAAAAGCTGTCTACCAAACACAACTAGCGCAAAAATGGGACCAAAAAGAATGTACCCTGCAGACGAAGTAGATGAACTGAAAGCAGCAATTGACAACTTAAACTGCAGAAATCTCTGCAGTTAAGAAGCAACAGATGGAGATCTTGAAGATGGTTGGGGAGGTGAAAGAGTTGTGGCTCCGACACAACGAGAAGGTCAAGCACATCGAGCTCTTGGAAAGGTGAGTGAATGATCTGGAGCAGTACACCAGAATAAACAATGTGATTATCTCGGGGATCCAGATTAAACCCCGGTCATACGCTCCAGCGGTGACTATTACTAACGGGGAGAGCCAGATGAGCAAGACGTCAGCTCAACGGAGCAACAGGTGGCTGCGTTTTTATGCACAAAGGGAATCGCTTTGGATTTAAATACCATCGACACATGCCACCTGCATCCAAGGAAGAACAACGGTGACAAACCAGCTGTTATGTTAAAATTTGTGAGCAGGAAGCACAAAATCGCTTTGCTCAAACCTGGTCCTAAATTTAAAGGGATCAAACGTGTACATCAATGAGCACCTCACCAAACAAAACGCAGAGATCGCGAAAATGGCTCGCTACCTGAGGAAACAGAAAAAGATACAGAATACTTGGACATTGAACTATAAAGTGTTTATAAAATTAAATGGGGCATCTGAGGAGGCACATTTACTTGTAATCAAGAGCATGGAGGAGCTGGAAATGTACAAATGAGAAAAGACAATAGGTAACAAACACATGAACAAGAATTAATTTGACAACTTGGACAGCTTAATTCAAAGGATCAATACTTATGACAATACAGAGTTATTTTCCTCTGATCGCAGTGATCTAAGCACACGGGATGTGGAATACAATATAGACCCAGATAATAACTTTTTCCTCAAATGGAAGCAGTTGTCTCTATTACACTGAAGACCAGTTCAGTAGAAATATACAAACAAATGGTGAACTCTCAATAATTCATTTGAATAGCAGAAGTCTATATGCTAACTTTGAACGGCTCAAGGATTACTTAAAGCAATTCACTCATCAGTTCAACATTATAGCAATATCGGAAACAGGGATAACAATTTTGAACTGACAGGATATGAACTGAACTACATGAATAGGAAAGATAAAGGAGGGGGAGGAGTGGCTTTGTTTGTGGACAAAAATCTCAAATTATAGGGTAACAGACAATACGACAACAACAGCTGACAATTTGTTGGAATGTATAACAATTGAAATTGATTTAGAGGGTGCTAAAAATATCATTGTTGCTGTATATATAGAGCACCTGGTTCCAGTGTGGAGTTATTTAAAGAATGGATAGAGGAAAAATTTACAAAGAGAAAAAAATAATCTAATCTATGTATGTGAAGATGTAAACATTCTGCTCAACCCAAATAACCACAATGCAACAGAAGAATTCATAAATACGATGTACAGTCTGAACTTAATACCCAAAATAGCTAAACCTTCAAGAATCACCATCAGTAGTGCTACTCTTAGTGGCAATATTTTTACCAACAATTTGAGGAGTGATACAGTGAGTGGGCTTCTATTAAATGACTTCAGCGATCATCTACCAGTATTCACTATATAAAGCAAATTACCAAAAACAGTAATTTGGACAAAAATGAATTTTACCAGCGTGAGCAATCTACAGAAAACATGAATGCACTAAAAAATGATTTAATGAAGCAAGACTGGAATGCAGTATATGAAACAAGGGATACAGATCAGGCATATGAATATTTTTTTTAGAAACATTTATTTGTTTGTATGACAAAAACTGTCCTTTAAAACAAATCACCACGTGCACTAAAAAAATGGAGAACCCATGGATTATGTTATGAATTGTATAAGCATGTAAAAAGAAATGTTGGGGAAAGTGAGGAACACGGACCCACAACAGGGGGCGCAAATGAACGGACAATGAAGAAGTCAAATAACAAGGTTTTACTGTTGTGAATTCGCACAACAAACACAACAGATCACAATTGTAAGAATAAACCAATTCTACTGGTGACGTGTGGGCAGGCTCGACGATAGGAGACGTCCGTCCGAGTCGAACCGGAACCACCCGATTTCCTCTGCCACCGAACCCCGGGAATACTGGAGCCGCCAAGTCCCGAACTCCCAGGTGGCCACTGCCTCCGCTCGCCGGATCCGGTACTGCTGGCGAGGAACAGAAACAGTCAGATGTGGGTGCGGCTGCACCCAGCAACATGTAGGGTGGAAACACCACCTCCACCTCTAGTCACAAACAATATTGCAGTGAAGGGTACTTATCCGATATGGATCAAGTTCAGGCTTCAACTGTCTCAAGCACAAGCAAAAACAGGTTAGTCCTCAGAAATATGATGACTGGCTGAGTGCGTTACCTTCTTGGTAGAACGATATCTCGGCAGTGAGATGGAGATGCCGTCCAGCTGATATACCCCTCGGCTGATGTCAGCTGTTTCAGCTGCTCCTCTTCAGCGGCAGCGCCCTCCGGTGCCTGGAGCCCGCACTCCAGGCGGGCGCCCTCTGGTGGTGGTGGGCTAGCAGTACCTCCTCTTCAGCGGCCCACACAACAAGAAAAATAGATTATATCAAAAATTTATCAGGAAAAGAACTAAAGAGGCAGAAATAAGATACAAACAATATAAAAATAAATTAACTACTATAATGAGAAACAGCAAGAGAGAATATTATACAAAATTAATAGATAAAAACAAGGGAAACACAAAGGATGTGGAATATATTGAACACTACTATCAAGAGCAAAGGTAATCTTGATAACTACCCAAAATATTTTATTGAAAATGGAAATGAAATGAATATGGACGAGGCAGCCAATAGCTTTAATAGAGTTTTTTCTAATGTTGGTTCTGATTTGGCTGCAAAAATCCCTAACTGAAGAAGGGAGAAAGGCAGCTAGGACAGCTAATAGAAAGAAATCCTCACTCTATGTTTCTACAACCAGTGGATGAATTTGAAATTATAGGTGTTGTCAGAAAATTTAAAAATAAAACATCAACAGACTACAATGATTTGGATATGACCCTGATTAAAGATGTAATTAATTTAATTTTAAAACCGTTAGTTCACATTTTCAATTTATCATTAATCACAGATACAGTTCCAAACAGTATGAAGATTGCCAATGTCATACCGCTGTTTAAATCTGGCGATAAACATCATTTCACAAACTATAGACCAGTATCTTTATTACCACAATTTTCAAAAATTGTAGAAAAGCTGTATTGCAATAGACTGGATAGATTTATTGATAAACATAAATTATTACATGATAGTCAATATGGTTTCAGGCAAAACAGATCCACAGCACTTGCTTTAATGGATTCTATTGAAGAAATAACACATTGCATTGATGAAAAGAAAATAATTGCAGGGCTGTTTTAGGATATACAAAAAGCATTTGACACCATAAATCATGATATATTATTGGGTAGGTTCGAGAGGTATGGGATAAGAGGGGTGGCATTACAATGGGTAAGGAACTACTTAGGAAACAGGAAACAGTTTGTGAAGCTGGATGATTTCTGTTCTTTGTGTGTGCACATGGTGTGTGGTATACCACAGGGGGCAGTATTGGGCCCTAAGTTATTTATTTTATTTATCAATGACCTGTGTAATGTATCTCATGTTTTCAAATCAGTCTTATTTGCTGATGACACAAATATGTTTAGTGCAAATCACAACTTAAGAGAGTTAAGAGCATTGAGACAGAATTTGGTAAGTTAGGACAGTGGTTTACAGAAAATAAATTATCATTAAATATGAACAAAACAAAAATCATGTTTTTTGGAAATTGTAAAGAGACAGAATAGGTCAAACTTAAAATACAAGGTGTTGAAATTCAAAGAGTAAAAGAAAATAAATTTCTTGGAGTTATAATTAATGAGAAATTAAATTGTAAGAGTCATATAAAACATATACAAAATACGAGTAAAGTCTCAAAGTCTGGCAGTTTTATATAAAGCAAGATATATGTTAGAAAAAAAATCACTAAAAACATTATGCTGTTCACTAATATTACCATATTTTAATTACTGTGCTGAGGTTTGGGGCAATAATTACCTAACTGCTCTAAAACCACTAATCAGTTTGCAAAAAAGGGCAATAAGAATAATCAGTGATGCTGGATACAGAGACCACACAAATCCATTATTCATTGAAACAAAAATAATAAAAACCACTAATCAGTTTGCAAAAAAGGGCAATAAGAATAATCAGTGATGCTGGATACAGAGACCACACAAATCCATTATTCATTGAAACAAAAATATTAAAAATTCAGGATTTAATAGAGTTTCAAACTCTTCAGATATTGTTTAAAGCTAAAAATAAACAATTACCTGTAAATATTCAGAGTTTGTTTATCGAAAGGGAAAATCAATATAATATGAGAGGTTTGTATTGTTTTCAAATTCATTAAAAAGATTTTGTGTTTCTGTGAGTGGAGTAAAAACATGGAATAACTTGAATCAAGAACTTAAACAATGGCAAACAATTCATCAGTTTAAAAAAAAATTAAAAGAAAATATTTTTTCCAAGTATGTTAGCAAAGAGATTTAAAGACTGAGTGTTCACAACTAAAACTTTGAAGCAGCTTTTGGAGGAAGCTGAAATATGTTTTTGTCACTTAAGGACAGATTTGTAAAGAGGGGTGGGGTTATAAAAGTGATTCACTTCTTCCCACTCAGACATGCTTTTTTTTTTTTTTTGATATTTTTTCTGTATTGTTTTGTATTGGAAAAAAAAGGTGAATGTGATGTGATGTTTTGATGACAGATTTGATGTTCAATGTTTGTGTCTGTCTGAATAAATTCTTTCATTCATTCATTCATTCCTTAGTTGCCCTGGCTGTGTGTTTCGGGTCATTGTATGCTGGAAGACCCAGCCATGACCCATCTTCAGTGAAGGAGGTTGTTTGCCAAAATCTCATGATACATGACCCCATCCATCCTCCCTTCAATATGGTGCAGTCGTCCTGTCCCCTTTGCAGAAAAGCACCCCCCAAAATGATGTTTCCACCCCAATGTTTCATAGTTGGGACAGTGTTCTTGGGGTTGTTCTCATCCTCCAAACACGGCGAGTAGACTTCTTGCAAACAAATCCACAGTGCCACACGGTCTCAGTAATCGCAGCCACAGAGCACCGTGGCCACTGAGAGAGGTTTGTATCTTTTTAATGACTTGGATTCTTTGTGGATCCCGCATCCGTACCCCACAACGATAATACCAGAGGCTAAAGACAGTACATTTTCAATGTGACACCAATCAATCAAATGGGTGTATGAAAAGTCCCCTAAAATAATTTTCAAGCAATACAATATGAAGTTTTAAAAAAGTCGATCCTTCCGTATAAGACAATAAAAAGGTGCTTCTGTAAGAGATGTGAACTGACATAAATCCACAAATTACAGTTGGCGCGCGCAATGCATGCTGGGATAGGGTCTTCTCTTTGACGTCTCGGCAACGTCCCAGATGTGCTGACAGTTTTGCAGAGGGCTAAATTTTAGCTGTAAATTTGTCATTTTTAAATGAAGATTTCTCCATTGAATGATAGATCTGGGCTTGCAGATTTACTTTACTACATTCAGAAGGATCATATGTCTAAATATAAGTCATTTTTTGGTCCAAAGATCTGACTGCATTTATTTCAATGCAGGTCTACTTTAAATGTTGTTATTGTGGTTCATGTTAGTTTAACAGTGTTGTTAGTGTTATTGATTTATTGTGTTTTTGTAATTGAATTGGTTTAGTCAGTTTAGTTAAGTGTAATGTCGGTGTTACCATGAGCGAGTTAAGTCTCATATTAGTACCATGAGTGAAATGTGTAGTGGTTTTACTGTCTTCCACCACCGGCTTTTTATTTTTTTGTCAAATTAAAAGCACCTGCTTTCAGCACTTGTGTGTACATACATACATACATGCATGCAAGCATGTGTGCATGCGTGCGTGCATACATGTGTGCTTGCTTGCTTGCGTGCAAGCATGCGTGAGTGCGTGCAACTTTGATCGCAGACCAACTGTGAACAGCTGACATTTGCCATTTGGTAAGCTTATCTATTTTGGGTCAAGGATGAACGCTGCGAAAACATAACATTTTAGAGAAACTACGGATATTAGCTAAGAACACTGAACAATGGATATTGCTAAGTACTTTTTGGACTCACACGCCATTCCAACAGAGGGTGGTAAGTCATTTTTATATTAAAAGTGTGAGTGCGGTGAGTTATTTTGTTTAGTAAGCTCAATGTAAGTACATAATATATTTGTAAATACATTAAAAATAAATGGATGACAAAAAAGTGAAGACACTTATTTCCAGTCGTACATTTCAAAATCAAATGACAAAATAGAAGTGAAAATAAAACAATAATAATAATAATAATAATAATAATAATAATGTGTATATGATAACAAGAACCTCAACAATTTACATTTAAAAAATTACATAATTAACAGGAAATAAAAGGGTAAAGTTCCAGTGGTGGGCACAGCTAACCAAAAAGTTAGCTTTGGTAACCGCTAATCCACTAACTGAAAAGTTAATTTTTAGAACAATAAACCGCTAAAAAAAAATTAGCGGAAGCTACAACTAACCGATTACTTTTAGTATTGACTCCAGTACACTGTCAGCTACTGACAAGCGAGTTTTAAGTTTAAGCACTGCTGATGCTTCTGAGTACAATCAAAGGTGATCACAAACCCAACACAAACAATGAGTCAGAGGTTGTCTTTCTGTGTCCTGCCCACTGCTGTAAGGAACAGTCATTTACATTCACATCATACAGTCTGCCAGACGTGGGAAAAAGGCATAAACAGAAAAGCAGATTTGACTTATGGTTTTATTTTAAAACCAAACTAATTACAGACAGTTTATTGATATTAACGTTAACTCTGTCATTTTTACAAAGTGAAAATATCACAAATATCTTTTAGTTTTAAAGTAATGCACTAATTCTGAATGTTTGAGCATTAAAACTCACAGATGCCAAATAAATCTGTATATGCAAATATGCACAAAAAAAAATCATTTGTAAAAGAAAGGCATTTGCAAAACTGAAAATTCTGTTTAAGTGTGATACAGCGCACCGAATGGCGACCATATGACAGTTGGATGCTATTTACACTCCCATCCAGTAGATGGCGGTGTTCTACGGATTTTGACACTGCCATCTACTGGATTTTCTTCCTGTTGATGAAAACAATCCTGAACTTTTCAGGGTTTTTTACCCAAGGCCAAAATATGGCCATTGGGTATTGCAAAGGCCTTGCGTCTGTCTGTCTGTCCATCTGTCTGTCTGTCTGTGTTGTCTTCAAATTCACAGGGATCATTCTTGGGACAAAGACCTTGGAGAAGTTTAAAGATGGCCTTGACCTATTTTAACAAGGTTGGGTAGGATTACTTTGAAAGAATACATGTGGATTACATGTATGTATGTACATACATTTGGATTACTTGTAATCGGATTACTTTTGGATTACATTTCAAAGTAATCCTACCCAACCCTGTATTTTAAGAGGTCAAAGGATCACATTCTGTTTCTATTTTTATGCTCATACAGCCGAGTGGATTTTATAGAGCTGGGTATCGATTCAGATTTCAAGAATCAAGTCGATTCCGATTCTTAAGATTCAGAATAAATTATTTTGATTTGATTCCATTCGATTTGATTCGATCTGATCCAATATTGATTTTGGTTAGTAATATTTAAAAAGTTTTTTAACAGTTACCTGATTGTCTAGTTATGCCAGATAATACTAGAATTATATTGCAGCCCAGTCTCACGTTTTTTTCTTCGTGCTCCCGTGACGAAATGAGTGAAATTTTCATGACGGGGTTTTTTAACTCACTGTTACTGGCCCTACTCCTCCCCCCGACCCTAACCTTAACCATAACCTAATCCTACTTCTTTTGGCTTTAAAGTAACGCTGTAACAAGGATAAAAAAAAAAAACTATGGCTTTACTTCACAAATACAGGAAAGACATGCAGGTTAGGTGGATTGGAACCTTACTGGTGTACACTTTTATGTGTCATTATTTAACCCTGACAGTGTTGGGGAATAACACAATTTAGTGTCAAATAGAACACTTTTATGTGTTATAATTGAACACTAAAAAGTGTTAGATTTTCAACACTTTTTAAAATTGATTATTAACACTTTTGAAAGTGTTAATTTAACTGAGCATCTGTGAGAACAATATAAACACTGAGAAAGTGTTGTTTGCTGTGTCCGGCCAGCATCAGCACCAGTTTTGAAATTGAGGTGAAATTTTCAAGCTGTTCAAAATTTCATCCCGATTCGCCAAACCGGCCTCGTTACATGGTCACTTCCTGGTTTTTCATAGTCTTAACAGCTTCAGTCTTGTTCAAACATCTTTAAATGGGGTAGTCTTCACGAGTACAGCTTGATACTTGTTTGATTATGCTCCACTGGAGAAAAGGTTTGAAGCAAAGGAGCGTTTGTTGTGGTTCTGGCTGAGAACGCAGCCTGGTGCAGCTTTACATTCATTTTCAAGCAGATTGTCAGGTATACGCTTTATAAGCCAGCCTGATTGGAGGCATACCGAAGTAAGCTGTTTCACCCTGTTGTTGCACCCTTTCTGGATCATGGGGAATTGCAGTAGAATGGTGTCCTGTGGAATAGGAGTGTTAGGCCCTTCTCATGTTTCATACACTGACAGGATGTGACACTGTGCCAGCATTTGCTTGTTGTGGCAAGCAAACTGCATGAATTCCATGGGAGTCATTCTCAAAGTCCTCAGAGGCACAATGTGGAGTCAGCCATGCAACTATATAACTGAGTTTACTAAAAATGATTGCAAGATTTGTTATTTTATTGTATTGTTACACATGTACAGTAGTGTTCAGAATAATAGTAGTGCTAAGTGACTTAATAGATTAATCCAGGTTTTGAGTATATTTCTTATTGTTACATGGGAAACAAGGTACCAGTAGATTCAGTAGATTCTCACAAATCCAACAAGACCAAGCATTCATGATATGCACACTCTTAAGGCTATGAAATTGGGCTATTAGTAAAAAAAAAAGTAGAAAAGGGGTGTTCACAATAATAGTAGCATCTGCTGTTGACTCTACAAACTCAAAACTATTATGTTCAAACTGCTTTCTTAGCAGTCCTGTGAATCACTAAACTAGTATTTAGTTGTATAACCACAGTTTTTCATGATTTATTCACATCTGTGAGGCATTAATTTTGTTGGTTTGGAACCAAGATTTTGCTCATTTACTAGTGTGCTTGGGGTCATTGTCGTGTTGAAACACCCATTTCAAGGGCATGTCCTCTTCAGCATAAGGCAACATGACCTCTTCAAGTATTTTGACATATCCAAACTGATCCATGATACCTGGTATGCGATATATAGGCCCAACACCATAGTAGGAGAAACATGCCCATATCATGATGCTTGCACCACCATGCTTCACTGTCTTCACTGTGAACTGTGGCTTCAATTCAGAGTTTGGGGGTCGTCTCACAAACTGTCTGCGGCCCTTGGACCCAAAAAGCACAGTTTTACTCTCATCAGTCCACAAAATATTCCTCCATTTCTATTTAGGCCAGTTGATGTGTTCTTTGGCAAATTGTAACCTCTTCTGCACGTCTTTTATTTAACAGAGGGACTTTATAGGGGATTCTTGCAAATAAATTAGCTTCACACAAGTGTCTTCTAACTGTCACAGCACTTACAGGTAACTCCAGACTGTCTTTGATCATACTGGAGCTGACCAATGGGTGAGCCTTTGCCATTCTGGTTATTCTTCTATCCATTTTGATGGTTGTTTTCCATTTTCTTCCACGCATCTCTGGTTTTTTGTCCATTTTTAAAAAAGCATCATCAACCCAGTAAAAATTGTTGCGGTATCAGAACGTTATCAGAAGCTACAAAGATCTGCAGTGAACTTATAAAGTGTGGGTGCACAAAAGAATGCATTGGACTTGTGTAAAATTGAGTGTAAAATGTCTGTATTTCCTTGTGCTTCACATTGTTCCTATGAGCTTTATTTGGCTCATTGTTTATGGTTTATTCTGTCACCTCTTTATTCTGTCGTCTCTTGTGTCTATACCTGGTAATTGATAACATGCTATTATCATATATCATTACATGTCATTGTTATATGTCAAAATATGTTGTTGTGCCATAATATGCTTTTATTATATGTCGAAATGCACATTATTTGATATTTGACTTGAACAGAATAGCTTTGTATGGCAACCATCTTCAATTTTGAAAAGATTGGACCATATTTCCAACTATTTCAATTTATGCCTTTGATCTCAGACCTCTCAAATGATTTGCTGGAACCATTAGATTCCTTGACCCCTAATGTCAATATCTGTATTAGTTTGGAAGTATTTAACAAAAATGGTAAACCATGGCGACTATTTTGAAATCAAAGATGGCGGCCGTACCAATCACAATTTCCAATGACCCCTTAACTATAAATCTTTGTTTAATGTTCCACTAATTGTGTGCCAGATTTCATGTTTTTAAGGGAAAGTGCTAATCAGCCATGACAAGAATGCAGAGTGCAGACAGAAGGCTCCATTTGTATCCATATTTGTATTTAACTTTGGACATAAATGACCCTTAACTCATTGATGCATTTGGTAATTGTGTACGTTATATGTACCTGACTGTGCAGGTGCCAGACAGACCCCTGTGATGAGTGTGAGTACCAGGGCCAGTCCCATTCAGTTGGAGACAAGTGGAGAAAAGCTGAGTGCCACTTATGTCTCTGTCTGTCTAATCTGACAGTACAGTGCTCACAGTACTGCCCGTACACAGTGACTGGGTGCCCAAAAGTAAGTTTGTTTGTTTGTTTTAGCACATGTACATTTGTATTTGTGGACTTGTTCACTTATTATTGAGTATCTGAATATTTAGCTGCTGCATGTGGATGTGATTTTGCTCATTTTAATTATGAAAAATAAATCCTCTGCATGCTTTGGTTTTTCTTGTGCTTGTGTGACTATTGTTTCATAGCAACTCTACCATGTGTGTGATGGAGAATATAGTCAGTGTTTTCCTTTGTTTGTTCAGGGCCAAAAACTTGTAACTGGAGAGGGAGACAAATGCTGTTACTGTCAAGGTAAAGTCAGAGTCACTGGCTTATTATTTGTCCTGTCTTTATATTAGATGGTGGCTAAAATTACTTGCATTTGCCAGGTACACAAAAGTTCACACACTCCATGGTAACTAATGTCTGATTAAATATGCCAGATATGATGTATTGCTAAATGGAATTCTGTTGTTTTGCAGCCAGAATGTAGAAATGTAGTTTCCTGGTTACCTGAAAATGTTCCTCTTTTTCAAAAGCTTCTTCTGATGTGGAAAGATCACATATGGTGATAGGCCACTTACTGAAACTCATTAGTGTTTTATAGAACTGAAACAAATCAATGACGACAACTGCAGTGTGCGACAAAATGGTGCACACTGGCTAGTAAGAACAAGAAAAACTATTTTTAAAGCACTTTCACATCACACATTTCAAAGTGCTTCAGAATATACATGAAGACCCATTAAAACATACAACACAAAACAAATGCTGAAGTCAGTGTTGGTCAGCCTCACTTTGGTTACGTTTGGTGGTGTGGTGCGAGCGCTGCTCTCCTATTGGTCATTTGGGAGTGGGAAATCTCACTCTAAAATGGAGGCCAGTATCCAGCCCAATTCATAGCCGGGCCAGTTGTTGAGCTAACCTGGTGCGCCTCTTTACTGCCACCTACTGTGTAAATTACAAAACAAAAATTAAGTGACAAGAAAAACTCCACAAATGGCTCCTCCAGCTAGCGATGATGTGGATGGAGTTGATTATGATATGTTCTCTCAAGTTGAGAGGGCTATCTAGAGGAGGTGTAGCACCTATGATGGATTTCTGCCGTGCACCAATGTTGTGTTGTTGTCCGTACTTCACGAGGTGTGTTTACATTGTTCCCTGAACCGGAGCTCTGTGGAAACTGACCTCTTGTGTGAGTCATGGACTGCGAGATGGTGAGAGATTCACAACTGCAAAACATCGACCAGCCTCGTCATTGCAGTGACACACAAATGAAAAATGGTATTTCTAGTCATCTGTCAAACATCCAAGTCAAAACAGAGATTGGGTTTGGGTTTAACTTTGCTCACAGTGGGCCTCATGTATCAATGTTGCGCACTAAACTTGAAATACACCAAAGTCTCCGTGACATGTATCAAGCAGTGCGCACCTGCCCATTTCTGGCGTACACCTGACGTGATCTTGATAAATGCAGCGGGTGGAAACGATCGTAATTATAATAAACACGCCCATAAATATTCAGACTCCGCTTCAGACACACCCTCATTTTACGACATAGAAGCCGGAAAGACAGCAATGAAAAAGAACTCCACCAATCACGACGCGTGCCAATAGAGCGTCAAAAGCGGCTGTCGTATCAACTGTTTTGTAGTATATAATCAATAAAGTGTTACAGTGGTCCCTCATTAATCGCTGGAGTTACGTTCTAAAAAATAGCCCGTAATACGCGAACCCGCGAAGTAGTCAGCATTATTTTTTACAATTATTATAGACGTTTCAAAGCTGTAAAACCCCTCACTACACAGTTTATACACTTTCTCAATCAGGCATGAACATTTTCTCACTTTTCTCTCGTGTGTAAACACTCTCAAAGTTCAAACCTTAGTAGGAAAATAAGACCAAACTGTTTTCAGGCCCAAACATTTGTTTGAGAAATAAAAATAGAACGTTTTCCTATAAATAATTATGATGGCATTTAGAACTAACAAATTTATTTTAACGATCAACGAATGAGGTCGGACACATAAGAAATTATTATTAGTGACTGACCAGTATGTCACAGATCGCGCCTCTGCGTCCTGACGCTGCGCCTTTTCCCACTCACACCTGGCTGCAGCAGGTGTTTGTTTCCGTGTGACAAACACAGTTATGAGTAGTTGTTGGTGCTCTTTTCTCTTCTGGGCAACAAGATTCTTATAAACAGATACGCAGAACACAGAACACTGTAAAAAAAAAGGTATGCAAAACTGGACTAAATACTCCGCGAGACTCCGAGGCCACGACAGGTGAACGGCGTTATAGCGAGGGACCACTGTATTCTCTTTTCACATGTCAATAATTCTTGACGTGGATATTTGTTCGCTCAATTAATAAGACACGCCTAATCTGTCAGATTTCTTTATTTTTTAAATGTATTTCTGTATTTATTTTACTATGACAACCGAATGGAGACGACAAAACCTGATTGCAGCACGGGCAAATTAAGGGAATGACGAAACTACAGTTGTTGTTATCAATTTCATAGTCTAAAACGATCACACCACATAAAGTTAAGCTCAGCGCTGCTCTGGCTCCAGGCTCGAAGTCTGGAGAAAAAGGCGAGCAGCGCTGTCTTTGCAGTCAGCGCTGTGACCACAGATCGTGCTCCATAACAATCCCGCAAAGGCGGGATTTGTATTGATTATTATGTAGTATAATCAGGAAAGTGTTATTTATGTAACATATGCATTGATTTGTATAATGGCACTGTTTATCATGTTGATCATCTTCATTTTTATGTGGATTCCAGCGCTGGTTCATTTTGGTGTATAATTTACTCCGCCTCATGCAAGCACACGTGATTCAAATCCATCAGGTTTTTGAAAAAAATAAAAAGGTCGGATACTTTTCTAACAGACCTCGGATATTAACACTCTCTTCATTTTTTAAAAGGTTATAGAAATAATTAAATTAAATTATTTAATATTAATACATTTAATAATTTAATTCACTGATGCATTGACCAGATGTATTAAATAACCATAAAATTGATGCTTTTTCATCCTCATTATTTTTGCCATAATTAAAAATCTTCCACTATATCAGTTGAGTTTGTTTATACTCGTATAGTTTACAATGAATGAATGTATTCGGCACACACAGGTCAAAAACAACAAAAAACATACCACGAAAGAGAGAAATAAATAGTCCAACAATGCACCCATGGGCTCGAAGGGGTGTAGGCAGAAGCAAAAGCTTGTAAAGGCCTACCCCTTTAACCAAAATTAAAAATTATTCATATGTATATAAAATTATACATACGAGGTCTGTCCATAAAGTATCGTACCTTTTTTTTTTAAAACTATATGGATTTGATTCATATGTTTTCACGTCAGACAAGCTTGAACCCTTGTGCGCATGCGTGAGTTTTTCCACGCATGTCGGTGACGTCATTCGCCTGTGAGCACGCCTTGTGGAAGGAGTGGTCACGCCCCGTCGTCGGATTTTCATTGTCTGGAAATGACGGAATGATTTGGGGTTTTTTTCCATCAGACTTTTTTCAGAAGCTGTTAGAGACTGGCACCTGGAAACTATTCGAAAAATTTATCTAGCTTTCGGTGCAAATTTTACGGGCTTCACAGAGAATAAGGTCTGTTAGTTTAGCTTTAAGGACCCCTTTAAGGACGCTCAGTGCGCCGCGCTCCGAGCTGCGACGACACGGCACAAGCCACCGGACCATTTCTGAGCTGATGGCTCTGTGGATACGAGACCGTCGTGTGCTCTTTCTCTGGTTATCACAAGAGCTGGACATCAGCCATTTTCCGGCAGATTTCACTTTTAACAAGAGATTTTGTCACGGAAAGCCGCGCGGAGGCCTCGCGCGTCACGACTGATTCGCTTTGGAAGCGAGACAAAGGAACACCTCCGTTTCGGCGTGTCAGAGGACAAGTTTGGACATGTCTATCTCGGCTTTCAATGCTTACCAGTCCAGTAAGTATCAGTGAAATTGTGGAGAGCTGGACATGGGTGGGACCACTCCTTCCACAAGGCGTGCTCACAGGCGAATGACGTCACCGACAGGCGTGGAAAAACTCACGCATGCGCACAAGGGTTCAAGCTTGTCTGACATGAAAACATATGAATCAAATCCCTATAGTTTAAAAAAAAATAAAAAGGTACGATACTTTATGGACAGACCTCGTATACCCATCATAACCGCTACAAAGTATACACTGATCCATGAATTAGAATTTCAAAAAAACACAAACATGCAAGCAGCAGTTTGTGCATATACAGTGGTGTATATGAGAATGTTCATATCACAGTGTTGCAGTTTTGGCTTTTGTTAAATTGTTTATTGGCCAATAAATTCTATGGCCATTAAAATGTGCATCTGTAGCTAATTTTATTCATTGGTAGCATACTAAAGGACATGAAGGGTGTATATATATATATATATATATATATATATATATATATATATATATATATATATATATATATATATATATATATATATATATATATATATATATATATATATATATATTGTTTAGCCAAATGAATTCACTTGCTTTTTTCATTCAAGCACATAAAATTATGTTCTGATTAAATTACACTTGAGAATTGCAGAAGACAAGAAATTGTAAATATTACCTTAATAATTATATACTACTGGGTGATGGTTCTTGGGAGATCATCAGTCTCTCAGTCATTCCTCTATCAAATTATTTATTGTTCTATTCTTTTTTTGTTTTGTTTTGTTTTGTCAGCAACTTTGATGTCTAAACCAGGTGAACGTCAGGGCACAAAACTTTCAGCATTCACTGCATCTGTCTGGGCTCTTTTCTTTTCTTTTTTCTTTTCTTTTCTTTTCTTTTCTTTTCTTTTCTTACATCGTCACTCACAGTGCAACAGACAACTGTGCTTCCACCTTTCCTCCACATGGTTGGTGATCTGTGCTGGAAGAGGGTTAGCCTGCCTCGTCTCCTGGATGCCCTCTTGCTGTGTGCCCTTACTGGTCCCTGGTCAGAGTTGTATTGGCCCCGCATTGCCTGGTATCTCTTAGCAATGGGACCAGCACCATGCCTCCTCCATGTTGCCCTGTGACGTCCTGCACCAACTCTGCATAACCTCATCAGATTAATTCACACTTACTCAATATGCTCTGTAACCTCTGTAACTCTGCATATTTTAATATCTACTGCTACTATCCCGGGCAGCACTGTGGCTTAGTGGTTAGTACTGTTGTCTCACAGCAAGAAGGTTGTGGGATCAATTCCCACCTGTGGCCTTTCTGTATGGAGTTTGCATGTTCTCCCTGTTTGTGTGGGTTCTCTCAGGCTGCTCCGGCTTCCTCCCACATCCAAAGACATGCAGGCCAGATGAATTGGAAATTTTAGAATTGTCCGTAGGTGTGCGTGCAGGTGTGAATCTGTTTGTTTGTCTATATGTGGCCCTGCAACAGACCCGCATCCTGTCCAGGGTGTACCCTGCCTCATGCTCTGTGACTGCTGGGATATTATGGCATTTTTTTTTCACAAATGGAGTCCTCTCATCAAAAACGTTAAGTCATTACCAACTCAGAGTTCAGCTTAACTCCCATTTTATGGTTCCAATAATGAATGGGTTCTGTTTGTATTTTTGCACAAAAAATTCCCCCCTTTTAATTAATTAATTTATTCTTTCTTTCTTTCTTTTCAGTCATTTGTCCATTTTGGTCAGAGAGGCTGTTCGCGGTTTTGTACGCTCTGTTTTGGAGAAAAAAAATCCACAATAGAAAAATGAGAGAATCTAATGTTGTTTTGGTTTGGCACTGTTTGTTCTCTTCAAAAAAAAAAAAAAAAAAGTGGAGTAGTGTGTATGCAACCCCAAATCAGAAAGTGTTGGAAAGGTCTGGAAAATGCAAAAAAAAAAAAAAACAAAAAAAAAACACAACAACAAACAAACAAACAAAAAACAACAACAACAAAAAAAACAAATAAAAACAGTAATTTTTACATTTACTTATTTCATTGTAGACCGTATAAACCCAAGATATTTCAACTGACAGCAGCTCTCTGAAAGTACATAATAAACATAAATATATATATTTCAATATATAAACTTAAAAAATATAAATAAATAAGGTGTGTGTGTGTGTGTGTGTGTGTGTGTGTGTGTGTGTGTGTGTGTGTGTGTGTGTGTGTGTGTGTGTGTGTGTGTGTGTGTGTGTGTGTGTAAAACAGTGACCCGATCCCGGCCATTGTGACCTTTAAGCCAGAAGAGGGTGAAATATTCATGCTTTCCACATTATGAGTTTGTACTTCTGGTAACAGGGTTATTTATATGATCAGTTAGACATTTATTTTACAGAGATGAAAACTTTCAGTGTTTTGGACAAACACTGTAATGTTTGCATATTTACTCAGGGTTGTGACTTTTACAGATTTGTTCATCTTTTTTCTTTGTTTATTTGGCCAGATGAATGTTGGTCTCCACTGGGTGTCCAGAGTCTTCCAGCTGCAAGCTTCACTGCCTCATCACAGCAAGCTGGTCATCCTCCTGAAGCAGCGCGGCTCTATGGATGGGACTCTCACAGCGACCTCCAGGTACACTAGTATGGTCAAAAGTAAGATATCTATGCTCATTACAGATGGTTTTGATGTCGATGATTCATGATGTCACATGAGTGGCAGATTTGCAGGTGAGTGCGGAGACAGTTTTTTAGCTGACACAGATGGAGAAGACTGCTGCATTTGGGAGCGATTTTCATGGATGCACATTTTGCAAAACAATTTGTTTATTTTCTTGTTTGTAAGGATTCAAGAGAACCTCCGTCTGACAGAATGCTGTGTGGGTGAATTTCAGAATGTGTAGATCAGGTACATCAGTCGTATAAGAAGTTTGACAAACACTATGCAGAGCCACGTTCAATTCCTGGTCGGAATTGTCTGTGTCCTTGGACAAGACACTTCATTTGCATCGTGTCAGTCCACCCGGCTGTTAATGGGTTCTGGCCTTGGCTGGGGAAATAACATATGTCAGACTGATGTCCCCTCCAAGGTGAGTCATAGACTCTTATCTATTTCTCACTACATAATCTGGTTATACACACTGACACAAAGGGGTCTCGGGTCTTTTATCAGACTTCATTTAACTTCTTTTTGATTCAGAGGTGATGAAGTTTGGCATTGCAGTGCAGCCTTTGTATATATCACTGTGAAGGAATACACAAATTGTCCATCAAAGAGTCAGCCAAATCCACATCCACTTGAAGTAAATGCCAAGATATAAAATTAAATGTAGGTTTAACATTTACTGTAATTTCAGCACTCACATTGCTCAGGTAGGTAAGTACAAGCCCAGATGCAGAGCACCAGCCATTATGATATGTGATAAAGAAGAGGATCTTGGAGGTTGGTAGGAGGCCTTTCCTTAAAGTGGATGTGACACTTAAAGACAACATAGTCTTATTACATGTAACAAAGGTTATATAATTCGGTCAACTTAAGCATTTTGGGAAAATGGACGCGGTTCTCCCGTTATATACAACATTTGAACGTCCCGCCACTGAAAAATGTGCACGTCCCGTGACCACCTTCCCGCTGAGCACCAAACCTGAAATACGTCACTGCGTGTAGACCGTATCGGCTTGTGCGTCTGGTGGGCATTGTTTATACTTTTTTTAGCGGCAGAAACTTTGATTAAACACAGCTCTCAGCGACTTGTTTGTCGATATGCCTGACCAGCGTGTCGCAGCATATTGCATAAACACAAGGGCGAAAGGTTTTAGCCTTTTCAAGTCCAGGCAGATTGATCGAAAACCGCGGTGTTGTGCAATGCACGAAATGTCAGGCTGCCGCTCCCTCCGCTCGCACACATGCATTTGCTCCCGACAGCAGACACTTTCCTCTACCGTCTCCATGTTCTCACCGCTCACAGGAACACATAAAATGTCAACCCCAAATAATATTTTCACAATGATCTTGAAATGGTCAAGGAACTTGTAAAAATATCAGTGCAGTACGTAGTAAACACGGCGGCGGCATGTTCACTGTTGTTTTCGGCGATCTTTTTCAAAACTTTCGCCGTTTATTTCCTATTCTTTTGTGAAAATAATGTAACTAAACACAGATGAATGCAATGCCAGGCACTCGAAAACGGCAAAAAAACCCGAAGGTAATGATGGTGGTCCGCAAGTAATAGCTACACTATCGCGGCTCTGGAAAAATAACAAAGGCAGTAAACAGATGCTAGAATCAAAAATGCTATAATTATAGTGTTATAAACAGCAGCAACAAAAATCAAAGCCTCCCTTACCATTCTGTATTCTGCAGCCTTTCAAAATGCATCAGAATTGGCATGTCTCTTGCCTCTGCTTCAGCTCCGCTATAAGCACCGTCGGCATTATTTTCGCTGTCAGAATGCTCCTGGTTTGATTGTTCGTCCGAAAGATATGGCTCCAATCTGTAGGGTCTAATGACTGCTGTGACATCCTCAGGATCCGAGTCAGTCTCGAGTTCCTCACAGAAATAATCCACACTTGAAGAGGAGTCAGAAAATTTCTTGATCTCGTCACTGTCCATGCTGAGGTCTATCTGTTCCTGTTGTCAATCGAACAGACAAAGACCGGACTCTACATGCTGTGACGTCACGGCATCACGTGACCGCTGATGGAACGCTGCCAGCGCGCTTTCCAAGAAACACACTTTGGAGAAGCTGTACAAAGTTTATTTCTCAGTGATAATGATTAAAACCACTTTCGACTTACTATACTGTATGTATATTTTTGATATTTATATCAGTTTTACCTCATTTTTTAGGTGTCATATTCACTTTAAGCACACACAGCAAAGGCAACCACATCTTCCATAGTTGACCACCAACAAGTAGTGTAGTAATAGGCACATTGTATTTTTCATCCAGGATAACAAGCACGTTGAGAACCTTGAACCTACTGAAGTACCTTGGCTTAAACAGAGTAGGGCACCAACAGTCTGTTTGAGGAGACACCACTTGGGGTGGGTTCGTGCATTGAGTCTGTCACATGATGAATTCAGTCGTCTAAAAGTGTGAGGATACACACACACACACACACACACACACACACACACACACACACACACACACATATATATATATATATTAGATGTGGCAATTTGTACTATATACAGAGGACAGCTGACTTTTGGGGAAAATCTGTTTCCAGTTATGCTACATTTTTTGAGTATTGATATCGAAAAATTTCTTGGTTTTTATGAAAGTCATTATTGAAGGTTTAATCTGTTTTCAGTTGTGGTCAGTTTTCTAAAATGAAGTTTTGTCATCAGTAAACTTTTCTGAAGCTGCTTAACCAGTACAATATGCCATTTAGGTTGGTAAGGTTGGTAAGGTCGGACCTTACTTGTGTGACTCACTTTGAGTCTCACAAGTCATTTGGTGCTATGAAATAAATTGAATTTAAAGAAATTACAAATAACTGAAGTTTTGTGTTTACTGCGACAGTGTTCACATTAGATCAGATTTGTTTCTTTCTTTCTTTCTTTATGTATTTATTTTTGTCCTTTTGTTTTTGTTTTGTTTTTTGGCTTATGTGAGACACTGTTGTACGGAGCCCTGGAAGTGTCATCGCAAAATGTTTGACATGTGGAGAGAATGTGCGCATGTTTTATTATATTGTGCGCACGTTTTATTATATTGTGCGCACATTTTGTTATATTGTGGGCACATTTTGTTATACTGTGTGTACGTTTTGTTATATTGTGTGCACGTTTTATTATATTGTGTGCACGCTTTGTTATTATATGGCTTATGTGCTCTACTGGTGGTTGACTCTCACTGTGGTATTGTATCACTTCCTGTTCCGGAGCACAGCGGTGTTTTGCTGTATCTGTTAGCTGTTTAATCTGCGTAGTTAGATTGATCTAGATAACTAGATAACGATTTGTTTCACAGTGTAATCTTCACGTGCCTTAACTAAAGCACTCCCTCTGCTGAATCACCTCTAAATTATTCACACATTATTCAGTTTGTGTGTTTTTAGGAATCCGCTAGCTTAGCGCAGCTACAAGCTCCGGTTTTGCATGGCGGCTTCTCCTGTCTCTCCAGCACTTCTCTGCTCTGGGTGTGAAATATTTAGTTATTTAATTCATTTGAAAGCTTCACTCTTAGTCTTGTCCATCCAAATTGGAAGTCCCAAAACCCAGTTTTATTTGTTGTTATCTATCGTCCACCTGGTCGTTACTGTGAGTTTCTCTGTGAATTTTCAGACCTTTTGTCTGACTTAGTGCTTAGCTCAGATAAGATAATTATAGTGGGCAATTTTAACATCCACATAGATGCTGAGAATGACAGCCTCAACACTGCATTTAATCTATTATTAGACTCAATTGGCTTTGCTCAAAATGTTAATGAGTCCACCCACCACTTTAATCATACTTTAGATCTTGTTTTGACTTATGGTATGGAAATTGAAGACTTAACAGTATTCCCTGAAAACCCCCTTCTGTCTGATCATTTCTTAATAACATTTACATTTACTTTAATGGACTACCCAGCAGTGGGGAATAAGTTTCATTACAGTAGAAGTCTTTCGGAAAGCGCTGTAACTAGGTTTAAGGATATGATTCCTTCTTTGTTATGTTCTCCAGTGCCATATACCAACACAGTGCAGAGTAGCTACCTAAACTCTGTGAGTGAGATAGATTATCGCGTCAATAGTTTTACATCCTCATTGAGCACAACTTTGGATGCTGTAGCTCCTCTGAAAAAGAGAGCCTTAAATCAGAAGTGGCTGACTCCGAGGTATAACTTACAAACTCGCAGCTTAAAGCAGATAACCCGTAAGTTGGAGAGGAAATGGTGTCTCACTAATTTAGAAGATCTTCACTTAGCCTGGAAAAAGAGTCTGTTGCTCTATAAAAAAGCCCTCCGTAAAGCTAGGACATCTTACTACTCATCACTAATTGAAGAAAATAAGAACAACCCCAGGTTTCTTTTCAGCACTGTAGCCAGGCTGACAAAGAGTCAGAGCTCTATTGAGCCGAGTATTCCTTTAACTTTAACTAGTAATGACTTCATGACTTTCTTTGCTAATAAAATTTTAACTATGAGAAAAAATTACTCATAACCATCCCAAAGACATATCGTTATCTTTCGCTGCTTTCAGTAATGCTGGTATTTGGTTAGACTGTTTCTCTCCGATTGTTCTGTCTGAGTTATTTTCATTAGTTACTTCCTCCAAACCATCAACATGTCTATTAGACCCCATTCCTACCAGGCTGCTCAAGGAAGCCCTACCATTAATTAATGCTTCGATCTTAAATATGATCAATTTGTCTTTATTAGTTGGCTATGTACCACAGGCTTTTAAGGTGGCAGTAATTAAACCATTACTTAAAAAGCCATCACTTGACCCAGCTATCTTATCTAATTATAGGCCAATCTCCAACCTTCCTTTTCTCTCAAAAATTCTTGAAAGGGTAGTTGTAAAACAGCTAACTGATCATCTGCAGAGGAATGGTCTATTTGAAGAGTTTCAATCAGGTTTCAGAATTCATCATAGTACAGAAACAGCATTAGTGAAGGTTACAAATGATCTTCTTATGGCCTCAGACAGTGGACTCATCTCTGTGCTTGTCCTGTTAGACCTCAGTGCTGCTTTTGATACTGTTGACCATAAAATTTTATTACAGAGAATAGAGCATGTCATAGGTATTAAAGGCACTGCGCTGCGGTGGTTTGAATCATATTTATCTAATAGATTACAATTTGTTCATGTAAATGGGGAGTCTTCTTCACAGACTAAGGTTAATTATGGAGTTCCACAAGGTTCTGTGCTAGGACCAATTTTATTCACTTTATACATGCTTCCTTTAGGCAGTATTATTAGAAAGCATTGCTTAAATTTTCATTGTTATGCAGATGATACCCAGCTTTATCTATCCATGAAGCCAGAGGACACACACCAATTAGTTAAACTGCAAGAATGTCTTACAGACATAAACACATGGATGACTTCTAATTTCCTGCTTTTAAATTCAGATAAAACTGAAGTTATTATACTTGGCCCCACAAATCTTAGAAACATGGTGTCTAACCAGATCCTTACTCTGGATGGCATTACCCTGACCTCTAGTAATACTGTGAGAAATCTTGGAGTCATTTTTGATCAGGATATATCCTTCAATGTGCATATTAAGCAAATATGTAGGACTGCTTTTTTACATTTGCACAATATCTCTAAAATTAGAAAGGTCTTGTCTCAAGAGTGATGCTGAAAAACTAATTCATGCATTTATTTCCTCTAGGCTGGACTATTGTAATTCATTATTATCAGGTTGTCCTAAAAGTTCCCTGAAAAGCCTTCAGTTAATTCAAAATGCTGCAGCTAGAGTACTGACAAGGACAAGAAGGAGAGAGCATATTTCACCCATATTGGCCTCTCTTCATTGGCTTCCTGTTAATTCTAGAATAGAATTCAAAATTATTCTTCTTACTTATAAGGTTTTGAATAATCAGGTCCCATCTTATCTTAGGGACCTCTTAGTACCATATCACCCCAATAGAGCGCTTCGCTCTCAGACTGCAGGCTTACTTGTAGTTCCTAGGGTTTTTAAGAGTAGAATGGGAGGCAGAGCCTTCAGCTTTCAGGCTCCTCTCCTGTGGAACCAGCTCCCAATTCAGATCAGGGAGACAGACACCCTCTCTACTTTTAAGATGGCTTTTGCCTTGCAATGTACAGCACCTTGGGGCAACTGTTGTTGTGATTTGGCGCTATATAAATAAAATTGATTTGATTTGATTTATATTGTGTGCACATTTTTTGATATTGTGCGCATGTTTTAAGCATCGTTTGAGTAAAACAAAGGCACGATCTACTTAAATGTGGCCACAACGTGCATTCAATATTGTCGTGACACATAAATGTTGGCTATTAGCCAGTAAACCAGCAGACAGTGTAATACATTTCCCCATTAGAAATGGATCTCTCAGGGTGTATCATCATGGTTTGGGTGCACAAGGACATATAGAGAACTCCAGCTGCCCAGCATGACATCAACTGGAGTTTAAGCACATTAAAAAAGATGGTGAGGGCGAAGCGTCTCTGCGTCGTGAGGATGACAATTTAGGTCATATTATGGAGTTCATTTTCAACGAAAGGAAAACGTGCGCACGTTTTATTAATTCGAGGGCTCGATTAAAGGAAAACATGCGCACATTTTATTAATTCGAGGGCTCGATTAAAGGAAAACGTGCGCGCGTTTTATTAATTCGAGGGCTTGATTAAAGGTTAACGTGCGCACCAATTATCACGGCCAGGAAAATGTGTGCACATTTTATTCATTTGAGTACATGTTTTATTAATTTGTGGGCTCAATTAAAGGAAAACGTGCGCACAAATTATCATGGCCAGAAAAAAATATCAGAATTACTGATTTCTCAAAAAATGTTGGTCCGATCATCTTGCTGTTTTCACAACTTAAATCCTCATGAAAAAACATATAAGTATGCGAAAGGACGAAAGTAAGTGTAATGGAGGCCAGCAGGTGTCGCTGTGCATATGTAGTTAGTAAACATCACTCCCAACAGCTCAAAAGGATTCTCTGGTCACAAGACCAGAGCCCTGGGTTTTAGCCTTCTGGTGAGACAGCCCAACTCCCATGCCGGAGATCGTGAGTTTGCATCCCGAGGGGAGTGAATGGGCGGAGTCATAACAACACAACGCAGAGTGTAGCCGCTACATCAGCTCTTTCTAGATTTCAGTTGATGTTCCAGATACACAAACACACAGAGGCCACTCGCCTTGTATTATATGGATTTTCATGCAATGTCATGAAAAAAAGAGGATTATTGTTGAAACATTAACTGGCATGGCAGAAGATAAGCTTTGCATTTACCCAGGACTCTGAAATAAAGTTTGAGTTGTGGCAGATGTGGTTTTCTTGAAGGAAGGCAAATTAGAGCAGTCTGGCAGAATATCCATGACTGCATCAGTTGTTAGGGTTGTCTGATCAGTTGGTATCTGCTGGGTCCATTTTCCGGATTGATCTTTCTGTTATAGCAGATACGGATGAACCCAGATGCGGAGCACAAACTACTACAGATAATATAAGGTAAAGTTTCACTGTTTATTTTGCTTTGGAGAACCGGACTTTGTGATGAGGAGGCATCAGAATGTGTTCAGCAAGCAGGCAGAAGAGAGGTGAACTGATTGACAGTGCACAAAAAACATGCTACATTGCATAGGGGAACCACTTTTGGTCGCATTTTTAGTGCTATTTGGCACCATTTTTGTGAAAAAAAAATCAGGCAATTCTTTAAGTTCAAACATGATTCAGCAGCCAGATAACATCTTGGTGATGTGGTTCTGTCACCCAGATGTGGAAAGACAGCACCAGATGAGCAGCAGGTGATGATTGTGGACACAGAGCACAATGTCAGGAAAAATAAAAATTACTTTGCAGTTTAAAACAAGTTTCTTATAAGGGGACCTTGAACTTGAACACCACCTTAGCCAGGAAGAACTGAAGAGCCAGAGTTGATACAGTGTACTGCAGCTGATGCAGTATATCAGCCTGGGTGCACAACCTCGTCAACACGTGTGCAAACGTAGTTGCATTAATCAACAACATTGTTATTTTACAAAATCTGCAGGGTTGGAGTCCAGAACCAGAGGAGTATAAGGATGTACCATGGCAGAGCCTGGAGGGACACAGCAGCAGTACACGGAGGCCGTACTTACAGATAGACCTGTTGAAGCAACGGAACATTACTGGTAAACTCATATGTGCATAGTAGGTTTATAATTACAGTATTACAGCTGAATAAGCTGGATAAATTTATTCTGTAATTAACTCCTATGAAACACTGTCAACCTCTTACCAGCCACATTTGTGTGTAAGTGTGTGACTTTGACAACATGAGAACTGCTGAATTTATTTGAGCACTAACTTTTCATTAATGTACCTTGGCATAATATATCTGAGCTCGCATATGATGGTCATCGGTCAAGTTCAAGGTTGCTTCTGGTGCAGTCATTGTATTTCTTTCTTAAGTTGAAATTCTTCTGTTCCATATTTAAAGTTGTTGTTTGTGCAAGTAAATTCTGCTGAGACCTGACTCATAATGCACTAGTAAAATACATGAAATGGTTTATTTCTGCCTGATGTTGTCCAGGTGTGGTAACCCAGGGTGGTGGAGTGTTTGACACTTATATATCAAGCTTCTACCTGCAGTTCAGCCAAGATGGCAGACACTGGTACACTTACAAAGAGGTGCTCACTGACGAACGATCTGCAGCTAAGGTCCCACTTTGTGTGTTGGGTCTGTACGTTGTAGAACTGATTTCCCACATCTTGAATTGTTAGATTATTAATTTTTTTTGCCATTCTCTGTCCAGACTTTTCATGGTAACTATGATGATCGTGGGGTGGTGGAGAACAGACTGGATAGGAGGGTGTGGGCTCAGTTTGTTCGCCTCCTACCACATGACTTCCACAATGGGATCTACTTGCGCCTTGAGCTGATGGGCTGTGGAGCTGGTGATTAGACGGCTACATGTACTTCATTCAGCTGACATGTATTTGCACAAATATTATGTCAGGTTGACAACTCTCATCCTTGCCTCTTCAGTCTCCACAGCAGCTGGCTGCACAGCAAAGGAGTTCCAGTGTAACAACGGCCACTGTGTACCTGCAGACTCATCAGGTGTTGTATGTGATGGCATCAATGACTGTGGAGATGGATCAGATGAAATGTACTGTGGTGAGTTTCCAAAAAATAAAATGCCTATTTCTCCTTTTTGTTTAGTCACACAGTCATGAAATTTGACTTATATATATATAATGTGTGTGTGTGTGTGTGTGTGTGTGTGTGTGTGTGTGTGTGTGTGTGTGTGTGTGTGTGTGTGTGTGTGTGTGTGTGTGTGTGTGTGTGTGTGTGTGTGTGTGTGTGTGTGTGTGTGTGTGTGTGTGTGACCTCAGATATAGTCACCAGCCCACGTGGTTGTCCTTTTGGCCAGTTCTCCTGCTTTTCAACAGGGGGCTGTATTAATGTTATTTTGCGTTGTGATGGGATCCCCCACTGTCCCAGAGGAGAGGATGAAATTGGTTGCTACTCTCATGGGAATGTTACCACCCAGCTAGACAGGTGGCTATTTATGAATATTGTTGCAACAGTAAATGCAGTTCCAGTTCATTGTACATTTCTTAAATATGTGTCATGAATTTACCTGTTATTTATATCTGTTTCTGAACCAATCAGCAAACTGCACACACCCACTCCTGCTCCACTCAGGACTCCATCTATGGCTGCTGTTACTCATCCTACAGTCACACCAAAGGTAATAGAACATTTTGGACAATTGTCAGTTCATCCAACCTCTACATTTGTGCTTCTACAAGTCAGAGTCAGAATTAGAAGTGGTGGCCTAAAGAAGACAAGCTGCTTTTTAATCACAAGGTCACAGGTTCAGTCTTCTGATCAGAAACACAATATGGTGGTGGTGGTGGGGGGTGAAATAACTGCTCTTGTCCTACTCTCACTATTATCACAAAGACACCCTTGAGCAAGATTCTTAATCCCCACTTTGTTCCCAGGGGATGAAACGGTTTTACAGACATGGAAGGTTGTAAAAGGTTGTTACCCAAAAATAATATGAAGGACATTCAGGGATCACAACCTCATCAAATATCTACTGGAAATCAGAAGGGAAGGTCCAAACAAAGCAACCTCTAATGCTGTTTCTGACTCCCAGGAGTCATTCAATCAGACAAACATGGTTGAATTTTATTGTGTGAATTCTCATCAATGATGGTTTCCAGAGCAGCCCTTTTCAGGTGCAGGAAAATGCATTTTCAGTTGGGGTAGTAGCTTTAACAGGGTTAATTTGTTGTTGTTCAATAACTCAGTGACAGTTGAGTACCTGGCATGGCAGCACCCTGTCACTGGTATAGGTCAGCCTTTTTCAAAGAGTGGTTCACGGACCACTGGTGGTCCATGAGTACATGAGTAAAATATCATATTTTAAGTTACCATATTCTAACTTAAAAGTGTTTCTCAAAATGTTTAAAAATGACTTCACACTCTAATAGATATTCATGTACTGTTGTAATATACTGTTGGTGTGGGAGGCAGACCTATTGTTTTTGGATATTTGGAGACTTAGGTTGTCCATGAGGTTATTTTTTTTTTTTACGTTTTTTAAGTGGTCCTTGGTGTGAAGACATTTGAGAAACACTGGTGTTTGTGAATATGAAACTTTATAAATGCAGTGCTTAACAATTTATGCATGACATGGGTTTATATTACAGTTTGTTTCAAAATGTAGTAATTTAGCTAAACTACAGTCCATCATAAAATCTTGAAATTTTCTTATGTATTATTCTTAAAAGACAGTTTTACACTTCAGATGTTTTCATAAACAAAGAATTTGTCATGTTATCTTGGATGTGCATAATGTATAATGTGTATTAGATAAGATAGATAAGGCATCCCTGTTTTTTTCAACAATGTTTTTATTGATTTTAACAGTTAAAAAATAACAAAATACAAAAAAGCATCATAAAAAACAATTATTCAAGATTTTACATCAAACAACAAATTATAATACAGTAAATAAGTTGTACTTAAAATAACAAGGTGTCACACTCTAGTCTCACCAGGAAACCCACTTCAGCAGTTCTTGAGGAAGTACATCACAGGTGCCCACCCATTTTCAAATTTCTGTGCTTTGCCTTGTGTTACATGGGTCAGTCTCTCTAGTGTAACACATCTTGTCATCTCTCCCATCCTAAATTGTGTCCAACGAATTTCAGTCTCTCTCCAAGACAAAGCAGTTATCCTCCTGGCCTGCAGGAGGCCAAAATCGATTAGAGACTGATGTCCAGCACAAACTGAAAAGTTATGTGGATATATTCCTAAAATACAAAGCCTTGCTACATATGGTATTTGCACACCTGTGATTTTCCTTAAATTGTGGACCACCATTTCCCAAAATCTTTCAGGTTGGGACATTCCCAAACCCAATGAATTAACTTGCCTTTTTCAGTTAAACATTTTACACATGTGTCTGGAATGTCCGGGGCCCATTTGTTACGCTTCTCAAACAACCCTGTTTAATATATTTTTTTTGTTTGTTTGTTTGTTTGTTTTTCTTTGTATTCACCCAATGTAAGAGGTATAACGCTGTATAAGATATTGATACATTTCAGCAAAGTTCATTTGGTAAAATTCACATTGAGGTTCAAGACTTGTTTAAAATTCTTAGCAATTTAGATATTTCAAAAGCACTTGCCGCAGATGGTTTAGCTTGTAGCATTTCTTTTCAAAGGCTTTTTACAGTGTTACCCATAATTCATAAATTACAGGTCTGTGGTATTCTTTCTGATCGTCAAAATTGGTTTAAGACAACTTATTTGACTGGGACAAAATGGGGTGGTTGTTGTGGGTTGTCACTCAGGTGGGCTTCCAGTGGTGTCTGAGGTTCCCCAGGGCTCCATTTTGGGGCTGCTATTGTTCTTTCTTTTGTAAACATTAATGACATGCCCAGCTCTACTCAACACTCCACACTTGCCCTTTTTTGCTGATGATCTGAAATGTTATAAGCAGAGGTGGGATGAAGTCACCATCAAGTCACTCTCAAGTCATGAATCAGCAAGTCCCAAGTCAAGTCTCAAGTCATAATGACAAGCAGTTGTTTGCAAGCTGATTTGAGACTTGACTTGGGGCTTGCAGATTGATGACTTGAGAATGACTTGATAGTGACTTCCTCCCATTTCTGGTTATAAGTCCATAGATATAGCGAAATATAGCGATATTACACCATTAAAAACATCTGTGGATGATATCATTTTTTGGAAAGTACCCAGGTACAGTGAGTTCAACTCTGGGTCATGAAAATTCACCATTCAGGGCCGGCAGATACAGGCAACTTATTTATTCCACTGTGGTCTCACTTTTTCCACAAATATGTTTGGTCTAATTAAATTTTCCAAATTGTGTATTATGTTATTTTTTTAAAAACAGCGTACATTTTTCACACAGCATATGATATGCATATTTTCTAAATGATGTTTGCTAGTTTGTGCAGTGTACAGTATACAACCCCTGGCAATAATTATGGAATCACCGGCCTCGGAGGATGTTCATTCAGTTGTTTAATTTTGTAGAAAAAAAGCAGATCACAGACATGACACAAAACTAAAGTCATTTCAAATGGCAACTTTCTGGCTTTAAGAAACACTATAAGAAATCAGGAAAAAAATTGTGGCAGTCAGTAACGGTTACTTTTTTAGACCAAGCAGAGGGAAAAATAATATATATGGAATAATAATAATAATATGGAATCACTCAATCTGAGATCAACTCTGTGATCTGCTTTTTTTCTACAAAATTAAACAACTGAATGAACATCCTCCGAGGCCGGTGATTACATAATTTTTGCCAGGGGTTGTATACAGGGCATGCGGAGGGTATTCAAAACACTTCACTTTTCCCACAATTTGTTATGTTACAGTCTTATTACAAAATGGATGAAATAAATTTTTTTCCTCAAACTTTTACACACAATACCCCATAAAGACAATGTGAACAAATGTTGTTTAGATTTTGGAAATTTATTTAAAAAAAAAAAAAGAAATCACATGCATGTAGGTATTCACAGGCTTTGCCATGAAGCTTAAAATTGAGCTCAGGTGCATCCTGCTTCCACTAATCATCCTTGTGATGTTTCTACAGCCTAATTGGAGTCCACCTGGTGTAAATTTGGTTGATTGGACATGATAAGGAAAGGCACACATCTGTCTACATATAAGGTCCCACAGTTGACAGTGCATGTCAGAACACAAACTAAGCATGAAGAGGAATTGTCTGTAGACATCCAAAACAGCATTGTCTCAAGGCATCAATCTGGGGAAGGGTAGAGAAATATTTCCGCTGCTGTGAAGGTTGCAGTGTGCAGTGGGCTACATCATCCACAAATGGAAGAAGTTCAGATCCACTAGGACTATTTTTAGAGCTGGCTGCCTGTATAAACTGAGTGATCGGGGAAGAGCCTTAATCATGGAGGTGACCATGAACCTGATGGTCACTCTGCCAGAGCTCTAGCATTCCTCTATAGAGAGAGAAGAACCTTTCAGAAGGACAGCTATCTCTGCACCAATCCACCAATCAGGCCTGTATAGTAGAGGGGACCGGATGGAAACCACTCCTTAGTAAAAATCACATGGCCATGAGAAACAAAATTCTCTGGTCTGATGAGACAAAGACTGAACTCTTTGCATGAATGCCAGGTGTCATGTTTAGAAGAAACCAGACACCATCCCTACTGTGAAGCATGGTGGTGGCAGCATCATACTGTGGGGATGGTTTTCAGTGGCAGGAACTGGGAGACTAGTCGGGATTGAGGGAAATATGAATGTAGCAATGTACAAAGACATCCTGGAAGAAAACCTGCTGCTTGACCTCAGACTATGGTGATACTTCATCTTTCAACAGTGCAATGGCCCTAACCACACAGCAAATATATCAAAGCAGTGACTTTAGGACAACTCTGTGAATGTCCTTGAGTGGCCCAGCCAGAGCCAAGACCTGAATCTGATTGAACATCTCTGGAGAGATCTGAAAATGGCTGTGCACTGACGGCTCCCCATTCAACCTGATGGAGCTTAACAGGTGATGCAAAGCGAAATGGGTAAAACTCTCCAAAGATAGTTGCGCCAAGCTTGTCTCATCATAGTCAACAAACTTGAGGCTGGGGAGTGACGTGGGTATGCCAAGCAAGATGGCAACACTGTAGGAGATCTCCGATTATTCGCTACTAATTTCATCACTTAGCCTCTATTTATCTACCTACCTTGAGCTAAATACTGACTGACTTAATCCCAAAAAAGTTTTTAGTAATTTGACTGAATTTTTGGCAGTAAGAAATGGCGACATCAAAATATGTCAAGGACACGACTCGAATGGCTACTTGGAACAAGTCTCTCGACGAAGTTGTTGAACAAAAAATAAGTATCAAAAAAAGTCTTTGCTAAAATAATGAAACTGAGTACTACGCTGACAGAAGTAGCTGCCGATGTAGCTCCTACCACTGAGCTGAAAAACTCTGTCATTGGGCTACAGGTACAAGTGAAGGAGGTGGAGGACTCCTCCCAGCTGGAGGACGTGACCAAGGGTCTTGTGACTAAAACCAACACCATGGGGGGAAAAGCTGGACATGTTATAGAACCACGTGCAAATGCTTGAGAATCAAAGCAAGAGGAACACCGTAACATTGGTTGGACTGGCGGAGACAAACGGGACTAATGGCACGTTGGAGGAATGTGTCAAAAAAGTTCTGAGCGAGGGGCTGGGGATAAACCCTGAGGCGGAGTTTGAAATTGAAGTAATGCATTGAAGGCTCGCCCCGGTGCTGAAGGAGGACCAGTCACCCAGACCCGTATTGATCCGCTTTCTGAGAAGATACTGAGAGGTGCAGCGGAGAAGCTAGGAGTGAAATGGGATGGACAAAGTCTGTCAATATTCCCTGATGTGACCAAGGAACTAGCAGACCAGAGGAAGGAGTTTCTGAACATGAAGAAGAAAAAGGAACTGCTGTCTCAATGAGAAAATTGATGTAACAATTTGCATAGATTCTTTTAAGTTATTTCAACTCAGTTATTTCAACTTTCAGCTGGGTTAATGCCACAAGACGTCTCTAGTAAAGTTGAAATAACTTTAGTCAAGTTGAAATTACTTTAAAAAATCTATGCAAATTGTTACATCACTTTTTTTCTCCTTGAGACAGCGGTTCATTTTTTACAATGTAAAATTTTTTACTGGGAACGTTGTGGTTCATGTAAAAATGCAGCACTGTGACAACCTCTGGAAATGTTACATTGTCACAAGGATATCATAACATTGCCGCAATGTTTCGACAATGTAAATTTGTTAGCTGGGAAGCATTGATTTTTTTTCTGAACTTGCGCTCTCTTTTGAAGGCATGCACTGTTCACACACTGTTACTTCAGGCCTGGAAGAAACCACAACCTTATCTGTTTGCCTTTAACCTTCTACACTGCAAGAGTTGGGAATACTCAACTTTGCTTCAGTGCACCTTTCTGGTGGTAATGAGGGTGAAGCTGTTACTACACTTTTCTTTACCTGTCCAGATTTTTGTGGACCTTCCACAGATCCAATGAAAAATGAGTCATCTCTGCTTTCACAAGCTCACTTTCCTTGCCTTTAGGCATACAATTAATGTCAGTGCTTCCCAAAATATCAACTATTTTCTCACCCGTAATCACAGGAATGATATTTGGCTCATACGATTATCGATTATATATTTATGCTCTTTTCATTGTAATTTATTTGCAGGATGCTGGCCTAGGATATCGTGGTGAGTGTTAAATACATTTTAGATCCTTTTTTTTTTGTGAAATTGATGATTTTTAAGTTCTTTAAGAATAGATGTAAGATTCTGCATTTGCAACAGAATCATTGGCTTGAATTCGAAATTCACAATGTAAAATAGGATTGGGTTTTATTTATATCCCACAGTCATTTGTTCCTCTGCTCTTGGAATGGAAGATGGGAGAATTCATTATGGACAGTTGACCTCATCCTCCCATCATGAGAACAACCCTGCTGATGCTGGACGCCTAAATACCATCCCAAATATGTGAGTGCACCGATCTTTATAAAGCTGTCAGACTTACACAAATACAAATTATACCGTAACATTTGATCTTCTGTCTTCACTTAAACAGATGAGAAAGTATCAGATCCAAACCATTACATTAGAACTTAAATTTTGTGTTCATTGGATTAATTTCAAATAATCTGGTACAGTATGAATTTTCCTCCTCTGGTAGACCCACACCCACTCATCCAGTCTTCTAAGAAGGAGGTTGCAGGAAAAAAAAAACAGCTTGAAGTAAAGCAGCAACTGATAGATGGTTGTTCTTTGAGCAGAGTCTCTTGTAATCAGGTTATATTTCTTGTAGTCAAAGTCAACACATCATAAAATAGGAACATATACAAATGCTCTTGTCATTATAGCAGAGATATTTACACTGATATAATCAAGGAATGGCTTCCATGTTCTTTCAAAGGCATTACTTTGTAGTGCAGGAGACAGGTCACAGAATCCAGAGGTATATATTCCATCATTGTTCTATGCCATCCCTCAATTGAGGGGACTTCATCTGAAATCCAGTGTTGAAGGATATTTTTCCTGGCACAAAATGTCAAAACATTATACAATTTTGTTCTGATATATATCAGTTACCCGTCCGTCAGGGAGTCCCAGAAGAAGGGAGACTGGGTCAAGTTCAAGCTCCTTCTTCAAAACCTTTTGTATTTCAAATGAGACATCATTCCAACAGTTCTGTATTTTTACACAGGAGCAGAAACGATGAGTAAGATCACCAATTCCTGTCCTACATTTAAGACAAAATGGAGAGACATCCTTTTTATATTTGGAGAGATGATTTGGAGCAACATGTTCCCTATGTAGTATCTTAAGTTGCATTGCTCTTGTTCGGTTACATACCATTATTTTCCTTGCATTATCCCATATGTCACTCCACATCTCCCCTCTGTTATTACAACTCCCAGGTCGCTCCCAGTGCTCAGGCACTGACACCTGACTAGCATAAAGGGTTCTAATAGAAGCATCTCCCTGAGAAAGAAGCACATGTTTTTCCATCTGTATGACAGTCATATCAGCCAGTAGCGATGTATCTTTTATGATAAAATCTCTGACCTGCAAATAAAGAAAGAAGTCATTTCTAGATATACGATATTTTTCCATAACTTAATTAAAAGGCATGATGACAGAACCATCAAAAAGATCACCCAAGGAAGAAGTTCTCTTAACTGTCCAGCATTTATAAACTGTGTCCAAGGTCCCTGGGAGAAAGCCGGGGTTATCAGTGATCGGGGTGAAAACTGACATAAGCCCCGATCTACCTTTAATATGCTGCATAATCCTCCACGCTCTAACAGTATTAACTATAACCAGGTTGCTGCAATGCTTTTTGACACACTTCAGTTTATCAATAAAAAGTAGATTTCTTAGAGGACAACTGGATAGGGACTTTTCGATATCAAACCATATTGGGAGGCATCTTCTTTAATCCAGTCAGCTATGTATCGTAGATGGGCACTCAACTGATATCTTGGTAGTTGTAGCTGAGGGACTGACACCGAGGGGTTCAACTTAAACAATAACACACTGTCTGCATATAATATGCATATGTGATTTTTCACCCACATCCAATCTAGTCACTAAACGGTCTCATCTGACAGCTTCCACTCGAGGTTTAATTGCCAATGCAAACAAAAGAGGTGATAAAGGACAGCCCTGTCTACTACCCCTCCGGATCACAAACTTTTCTGACCTAAGACCATTAGCTATGACAGTAGCCAGTGGCTGGGTATACAGGACCTTCACCCATCTAAAAAACTCATTACCCAAGCCAAACCTTTCAAGAGTAAAAAATAAATAGGACCATTCAACGCAATCAAAAGCTTTCTCTGCATCTAGAGAAATCACAAGACCATCATCAGCACCTTTAATACATTTTAACACTTTGACTGGTAAATTTTTTCCTAATGAGGCTTGCCACCCCTCTGCTTTTAGTGGTAAAGGATCAATCAATCAATCAATCAACTTTTTTCTTGTATAGCGCCAAATCACAACAAACAGTTGCCCCAAGGCGCTCCACATTGCAAGGCAAGGCCATACAATAATTATGAAACACAGTCTACGTCTAAAGCAACATAACCAAGGGATGGTCCAGGGTCACCCGATCCAGCCCTAACTATAAGCCTTAGCGAAAAGGAAAGTTTTAAGCCTAATCTTAAAAGTAGAGAGGGTATCTGTCTCCCTGATCTGAATTGGGAGCTGGTTCCACAGGAGAGGAGCCTGAAAGCTGAAGGCTCTGCCTCCCATTCTACTCTTACAAACCCTAGGAACTACAAGTAAGCCCGCAGTCTGAGAGCGAAGCGCTCTAATGGGGTAATATGGTACTACGAGGTCCCTAAGATAAGATGGGACCTGATTATTCAAAACCTTATAAGTAAGAAGAAGAATTTTAAATTCTATTCTAGCATTAACAGGAAGCCAATGAAGGGAGGCCAATACGGGTGAGATATGCTCTCTCCTGCTAGTCCCCGTCAGTACTCTAGCTGCAGCATTCTGAACCAACTGAAGGCTTTTTAGGGAACTTTTAGGACAACCTGATAATAATGAATTACAATAGTCCAGCCTAGAGGAAACAAATGCATGAATTAGTTTTTCAGCATCACTCTGAGACAAGACCTTTCTGATTTTAGAGATATTGCGTAAATGCAAAAAGGCAGTCCTACATATTTGTTTAATATGCGCTTTGAATGACATATCCTGATCAAAAATAACTCCAAGATTTCTCACAGTATTACTAGAGATCAGGGAAATGCCATCCAGAGTAAGGATCTGGTTAGACACCATGCTTCTAAGATTTGTGGGGCCAAGTACAATAACTTCAGTTTTATCTGAGTTTAAAAGCAGGAAATTAGAGGTCATCCATGTCTTTATGTCTGTAAGACAATCCTGCAGTTTAGCTAATTGGTGCGTATCCTCTGGCTTCATGGATAGATAAAGCTGGGTATCATCTGCGTAACAATGAAAATTTAAGCAATACCGTCTAATAATACTGCCTAAGGGAAGCATGTATAAAGTGAATAAAATTGGTCCTAGCACAGAACCTTGTGGAACTCCATAATTAACTTTAGTCTGTGAAGAAGATTCCCCATTTACATGAACAAACTGTAATCTATTAGACAAATATGATTCAAACCACCGCAGCGCAATGCCTTTAATACCTATGACATGCTCTAATCTCTGTAATAAAATTTTATGGTCAACAGTATCAAAAGCAGCACTGAGGTCCAACAGAACAAGCACAGAGATAAGTCCACTGTCCGAAGCCATAAGAAGATCATTTGTAACCTTCACTAATGCTGTTTCTGTACTATGATGAATTCTAAAACCTGACTGAAACTCTTCAAATAGACCATTCCTCTGCAGGTGATCAGTTAGCTGTTTTACAACTACCCTCTCAAGAATCTTTGAGAGAAAAGGAAGGTTGGAGATTGGCCTATAATTAGCTAAGATAGCTGGGTCAAGTGATGGCTTTTTAAGTAATGGTTTAATTACTGCCACCTTAAAGGCCTGTGGTACATAACCAACTAACAAAGATAGATTGATCATATTTAAGATTGAAGCATTAAATAATGGTAGGACTTCCTTGAGCAGCCTGGCAGGAATGGGGTCTAATAAGCATGTTGATGGTTTGGATGAAGTAACTAATGAAAATAACTCAGACAGAACAATCGGAGAGAAAGAGTCTAACCAAATACCGGCATCACTGAAAGCAGCCAAAGATAACGATACATCTTTGGGATGGTTATGAGTAATTTTTTCTCTAATAGTCAAAATTTTGTTAGCAAAGAAAGTCATGAAGTCATTACTAGTTAAAGTTAATGGAATACTCAGCTCAATAGAGCTCTGACTCTTTGTCAGCCTGGCTACAGTGCTGAAAAGAAACCTGGGGTTGTTCTTATTTTCTTCAATTAGTGATGAGTAGAAAGATGTCCTAGCTTCACGAAGGGCTTTCTTATAGAGCAACAAACTCTTTTTCCAGGCTAAGTGAAGATCTTCTAAATTAGTGAGACGCCATTTCCTCTCCAACTTACGGGTTATCTGCTTTAAGCTACGAGTTTGTGAGTTATACCACGGAGTCAGACACTTCTGATTTAAAGCTCTCTTTTTCAGAGGAGCTACAGCATCCAAAGTTGTCTTCAATGAGGATGTAAAACTATTGACAAGATACTCTAACTCCCTTACAGAGTTTAGGTAGCTACTCTGCTCTGTGTTGGTATATGACATTAGAGAACATAAAGAAGGAATCATATCCTTAAACCTAGTTACAGCGCTTTCTGAAAGACTTCTAGTGTAATGAAACTTATTCCCCACTGCAGGGTAGTCCATCAGGGTAAATGTAAATGTTATTAAAAAATGATCAGACAAAAGGGAGTTTTCAGGGAATACTGTTAAGTCTTCTATTTCCATACCATAAGTCAGAACAAGATCTAAAATATGATTAAAGTGGTGGGTGGACTCATTTACTTTTTGAGCAAAGCCGATAGAGTCTAATAATAGATTAAATGCAGTGTTGAGGCTGTCATTCTCAGCATCTGTGTGGATGTTAAAATCGCCCACTATAATTATCTTATCTGAGCTAAGCACTAAGTCAGACAAAAGGTCTGAAAATTCACAGAGAAACTCACAGTAACGACCAGGTGGACGATAGATAATAACAAATAAAACTGGTTTTTGGGACTTCCAATTTGGATGGACAAGACTAAGAGACAAGCTTTCAAATGAATTAAAGCTCTGTCTAGGTTTTTGATTAATTAATAAGCTGGAATGGAAGATTGCTGCTAATCCTCCGCCCCGGCCCGTGCTACGAGCATTCTGACAGTTAGTGTGACTCGGGGGTGTTGACTCATTTAAACTAACATATTCATCCTGCTGTAACCAAGTTTCTGTTAGGCAGAATAAATCAATACGTTGATCAATTATTATATCATTTACCAACAGGGACTTAGAAGAAAGAGACCTAATGTTTAATAGACCACATTTAACTGTTTTAGTCTGTGGTGCAATTGAAGGTGCTATATTATTTTTTCTTTTTGAATTTTTATGCTTAAATAGATTTTTGCTAGTTATTGGTGGTCTGGGAGCAGGCACCGTCTCTACGGGGATGGGGTAATAGGGGGATGGCAGGGGGAGAGAAGCTGCAGAGAGGTGTATAAGACCACAGCTCTGCCTCCTGGTCCCAACGCTAGACAGTCACAGTTTGGAGGATCCCAAAAAATTGGCCAGATTTCTAGAAATGAGAGCTGCTCCCTCTAAAGTGGGATGGATGCCGTCTCTCCTAACAAGACCAGGTTTTCCCCAGAAGCTTTGCCAATTATCAATGAAGCCCACCTCATTTTTTGGACACCACTCAGACAGCCAGCAATTCAAGGAGAACATGCGGCTAAACATGTCACTCCCGGTCTGATTGGGGAGGGGCCCAGAGAAAACAACAGAGTCCGACATTGTTTTTGCAAAGTTACACACCGATTCAATGTTAATTTTAGTGACCTCCGATTGGCGTAACCGAGTGTCATTACTGCCGACGTGAATTACAATCTTACCAAATTTACGCTTAGCCTTAGCCAGCAATTTCAAATGTCCTTCGATGTCGCCTGCTCTGGCCCCCGGAAGACAATTGACAATGGTTGCTGGTGTCGCTAACTTCACATTTCTCAAAACAGAGTCGCCAATAACCAGAGTTTGATCCTCGGCGAGTGTATCGTCGAGTGGGGAAAAACGGTTAGAGATGTGAACGGGTTGACGGTGTACACGGGGCTTCTGTTTAGGGCTACGCTTCCTCCTCACAGTCACCCAGTCAGCCTGCCTTCCCGACTGCACGGGGTCTGCCAGGGGGGAACTAACGGCGGCTAAGCTACCTTGGTCCGCACCGACTACAGGGGCCTGGCTAGCTGTAGAATTTTCCACGGTGCGGAGCCGAGCCTCCAATTCGCCCAGCCTGGCCTCCAAAGCTACGAATAAGCTGCGCTTATTACATGTACCGTTACTGCTAAAAGAGCCTGAGGAATAACTAAACATTTCACACCCAGAGCAGAAAAGTACGGGAGAGACAGGAGAAGCCGCCATGCTAAAACGGCTAAGAGCTAGTAGCTACGCTAAGCTAGCGGATTCCCAAACAGGGAATCCGACACTAGACAGGCTGTGGAGCAGCACAGGTAACGCACGACAACAGTGCTAAAATAAAATAAAAATCCACTAGACAGGCTGTGGAGCAGCACAGGTAACGCACAACAACAGTGCTAAAAAATAAAATAAAATAAAAATAAAAATCCACTGGACAGGCTGTGGAGCAGCACAGGCAACGCACGACAACAGTGCTAAAACAAAATAAAAATCCACTAGACAGGCTGTGGAGCAGCACAGGTAACGCACGACAACAGTGCTAAAACAAAATAGAAATCCACTAGACAGGCTGTGGAGCAGCACAGGTAACGCACAACAACAGTGCTAAAACAAAATAAAAATCCACTAGACAGGCTGTGGAGCAGCACAGGTAACGCACAACAACAGTGCTAAAAAATAAAATCAAATAAAAATAAAAATCCACTGGACAGGCTGTGGAGCAGCACAGGCAACGCACGACAACAGTGCTAAAACAAAATAAAAATCCACTAGACAGGCTGTGGAGCAGCACAGGTAACGCACGACAACAGCGCTAAATAAAAATCCACTGGACAGGCTGTGGAGCAGCACAGGTAACGCACGACAACAGCGCTAAATAAAAATCCACTGGACAGGCTGTGGAGCAGCACAGGTAACGCACGACAACAGTGGTAAAAAATAAAATAAAAATCCACTGGACAGGCTGTGGAGCAGCACAGGTAACACACGACAACAGTGCCAAAAAAAAAAAAATCAAAATCAAAATCCACTGGACAGGCTGTGGAGCAGCACAGGCAACGCACGACAACAGTGGTAAAAAATAAATAAAAATCCACTAGACAGGCTGTGGAGCAGCACAGGTAACACACGACAACAGTGCCAAAAAAAAAAAAATCAAAATCAAAATCCACTGGACAGGCTGTGGAGCAGCACAGGCAACGCACGACAACAGTGCTAAAACAAAATAAAAATCCACTAGACAGGCTGTGGAGCAGCACAGGTAACGCACAACAACAGTGCTAAAAAATAAAATAAAATAAAAATAAAAATCCACTGGACAGGCTGTGGATGTCCAGTGGATGAGAAGGATGAGAAGTAAACTTGATCAAAGCCACACTGTTGAAACTTTAAATGCTCCACATCATTCAGATGTGTTTCTTGCAGCATAGTGATGTCCACCCTTTCCTTTTTTAAAGATAACAGTATTTTTTTTCCATTTGATGGGTGAGTGGCTTCCCTTAATATTCCACGTGCACAATCTCAATGTTTCACAGGTCATAACTTTTCTCATTAAAAAGGTTTAAGCTCCAAAATGTATTAAAATCTCCACCTTGATTCTTACCTAATTGTAACCCAGCTTACAGACAAAAAACAAACACACATTACAAATATCAAAAGTGCCAACAGCAATATTAGAGGAACCTTCCCCATGTGATAACCAGGGGATTACCATGACCTTCTCCATAATCAGACACAAACCTAACCTTCTCTTGCAATTCCAAGCTCAAATAACACCGTCTGAATCCTGAATGATATTAATATCCACCCTTAGACAAGAACAAAAACCAGAACGAGCAGACCAATAAAAGTAGAATATAGTGTTTTGTAGTGTTAATGACAAGTCAACTCTGATGTGGTAGCATGCAACACCCTTTGAACACCAACCCAATCCTCGAGGAGGAGGAACTGTTACCAAGACAAGATATCAAAGAACTCAGCTGAACCAAAAGTCTTGAAGAAACTCTCCTCATCCAACAGGCATGAAAAACAACAAAGCACCCAAGGAAGGCAACATTCCCATTGAAGTCTTTAAAGAAGGAGGTCTGTTTCTCCAACACCTACTGCACCAGCTCATATACAAAATCTAGACTCAAGAAGAAATGCCTGCAGACCCGAAAGACTCAATTATTATCACATCTACAAATGGAAATGAGACAAGTCAAACTGCAGAAACCATCAAGGAATCTTCTTGCTGTTGACTGCAGGAAAGGTTGTAGTGTGGACTGCCTACAGCCATCTGTGACCACTAGCAGAAAACTAACAAAGCCACTTTGGGTTGCTTTCCTATCACTCAAAGTGGCTCTTTTTTAATTTACCTCATTGAAAGATACAAGAGTTTTCTCATTTCACAAAATATTTTATGAAATCAGGAAGCTCGGGCTCTTATTTAATTCTGTGGTTCTCTGCATGAAATGGTTCATCTTTCAGTCTCTGTCTTTTATTAGTATTAAAAATAAATCAACATCCTTTTGTTGCTGCATGAATTAGAAAAGTAAAAAAAAAAAGATTGTGATAGGTTCTGATGGCACATAACATCCACGTGTGTGGGAGCTGCTCTCTCAGTCTGAGGTGCTGGAATTTTTTGTCGTCCTCTTATTGAAAGCAATAGAATATCCAGTTTACCATCTGCCACATCTCATCAACATGTGAATGCAACATTACAGCAAATCTAAGAACAACATATTTAAAATTAGAAAACTATTTTATTCTATTTATAGCAATTTTCCTTTCCTTTTCAAGTCTAACAACACTCAGCTACTTGGGCCATTTGTACGTTTTTCAATCAGTCATCCAGTGTTGTTGTATTTTGGATGAGCCATTGGGACTCATTCTGTGGACCCTGCCAACATGAGTGGCCTTAAATAAAGTCATGTTTAAGGAATACTACAATGCATAGTGTTTTGTGATGTATTCACCAGATTGTCTTTTTGATATTTGGGACAGAGGCTTTAAAGCGTACTTGTGTAGTGTGTGTCTGAACATTGAACATGTGTGAAAATACCTGTTGGTTTATTTTGGCTGTGCTGTTGAATAACTAATCATCTCACTGCATGTGGTTCTTTTAGTCAGGTTATGGAGCCTGGTTGGAGCCCTTTGCCTTCTGATCCCCATCCCTACTTTCAAGTGGACTTCCTGGAGCCCACTTGGGTTTCAGGTGTGATAACTCAGGGCAGTGAACATATGTGGGGTTCCCTGACTAAATACCGCCTGGCCTTTGCACTACACAGTAGACACTTTACAGACTATACTGAGAGTGGGAAGCCCGATGCCCTCATTAAGGTAATTTCAACATTTTGTCATAATATATGTTGCATTGTGTAACATTTATAAAGCTTTGTTGAGTTGTGTCTTCTTGGTTGAGATGTAGGTGTTTGAGGTACGGCTGGTGGGCAGAACCCCTGTGACTCGCTGGCTCGATCGGCTGGTCAAAGCTCGTTACCTACGTGTTATTCCTGTTGAGTTCAGACATACATTTTTCCTGCGTGTGGAGATTCTGGGTTGTAGGGAAGGTGAGGAATTGAGTCAAATACCGTGCTAATTCACTGGAAAAGTAACATAATATCATCTTGATATGAAAAAGTATTTCATTCTTCTGCATAGATGAGCTGGTAACCCCCAGCGGTGTGACTGCCTTGCCTGTGACCACTGTGCAGCATTGTAATCAAGGCCAGTTTGCCTGCCTTTACAGTGAAGAGTGTGTTTCTGTCTCTGTCCTTTGTGATGGTCAACTCAACTGCAAAGATCACTCTGACGAGATGAACTGTGGTGAGAACTGACAGATATGTGGTCATCGTTTTTGATGGCATCCACTAAAAACGAACAAACACTGAATCAAGTGATGAGATGCAAATTACATTTGACAGGTCTTGAATAGATGTGTGCGACACCTTACAACCTAGCTCAATTCTCTTGGTTGCTCATGAGTGTCAGTAATGAATTCTTTGCTGGTTCTTCTTTCTTCTCTAAGGATTTCCTGGGCTCCAGAATCAGACCAGCCCCACGAGGAGACCAGGCTTCCGTAGTGACACAACTGTTGGTGTTCCAGGAATCTATACTGCCAGATCACAAGGTAGTTGACACAACGTAGCTAGCCCAGGGGCCACAATCCAACCTGAACTTCACCAGACAACCAACCATGTTTCACACTGATTAACTCCAACTCTAATGTTGTTGTTGTTGTTGTTGTTGACAGAACCTCAGGTAAACAGTCAAATGGATTCTTTCTTTCTTTTTTAACACCAGATAACTGTCTTGTTTTTAGGATCTTTCGGTCATTTGCATTTGCTCTGTGAATCAGCACAAGTGACATCACACCCATCCTTCATTCTTTACATCTGCATACATTTTCTGAAATAAACTTCAGGTTTGAGATGTGTGAAATACAGACAAAAAGAGTAAACACCTGTCAGAAGAGCAACATTTAGGAGTTTACAGCAGTTTATATTCCAGTAACGACCAAAATAATTTCTATGGTGATCACATTGTATTCCAGTGAAATACTGTATATAAAACTACAGTTTGACTGAGCTGAATTGATGACTGAATAAACTTTGATTTAATTATAATTTTTCTCAAATTAAAATGTTGCTAGGTACTATATACAGTAGCTAAATTATTAACTCCCTTTGGCTGCTCCCTTTTTTTATCTTTGACTTGTCACTGCACATCTGAGGCTGATTTAGCACAAGTTAAGTCTGATGCCCTTCCTGATGCAGCTCCACATTACATGGAGAAATGGCCAGGGGTGGGGGTTTGAACCGGGAAACGTCTACAGTGAAAGCAAGCACATTAACTGCTTGACCACCATCCCTGCAATTATGTAACTAAATTAAATCAAATTAAATTAATTTGTTCCATTACATAGTAATAAAAAGGTTCATACAGTGTTGTTCAGAATGATAACCCTGATTATGAGACAACCTCCCATTTTGCAGACACATGATTGGAAAAAGGCTTTCTGAAGCCCAATCTTCTTTTTTATATCACCCCAAATCAAGGCACATTTGGGACAATATGTAAAATGCTGCCAAAACACACACACATACACACACACACAAATCCACAATTCTTACTTTTCCTCCTATTTCCTTGCAGTCAGTATGAACCAAAGATATTTCATGTTCATACTCCTTAAAGGTCCACTTTGGAAGACATTTTTGAAGACAAAACAGTTTTTATACATAATTATAATAATAAACAGATTCTGCTCTTTGAAAAAAACAATGTTTAATATACAGTCTTATTGTCATTATTATGGCAGCACAGTGGATTAGTGGTTAGCACTGTTGCCTCACAGATTAGAATTAGGTTAAAGCCTAATTAAATCAGAACCACATTCATTGTGATCCCGTATTAAATTCAGTCTTCAAATTTTTACATAGATTGTAATAGATTGTCATTGACTGCAGAAATGCCAACTTGTGGAAAATAGCCGAAAGGGCTCAAAACGCCCTTGTGTACTTGTAGGTTTGACAGTTGAACAGCCATAAACTCTCACAGACTTCACATGAACTCCCTTCAGAGTCTGTCAGTCCATGAGGGCAGCCATTCCGACAAAGTCTGTGTGTCTGTGAAAAGTATAACTCAAAACATTTTAGTCCAATTATGACCAAACTCAGAGGAATAACTGAGGGTCAGCCAAAGAAAAAGTGAATTGTTTTTGAGAAAATCACGTGCAACTTGATCATGTGCAACTGATATACATATTTAAGACATGTAAATGGTAAATGGACTACATTTATATACCGTTTTTCCATCGGCATCAGAAGCTCAAAGTACTTTACATGTATCCTTTTTTTGTGGAAATCAATGCAAGTTGAAATGAAAATGCATCAGATTTAAGAAAATATTGTATTTTGTTTGCACATTTACAAAGTTTCATATTGAGGCGTTAGAAAATACAATGAAAAGCAACTGAATGATCTCCAGTTATAGGACAAAATAATATGAATTATGTACACTTTTTCATTTCTTTTCGTTAGTTCACAGTTTTTAAGGCTGCGTGAAAACTTGAGATGCATTTAAAGAAGCTGAAGCCAAAGTCCTGCAGCCAGCGAGGGTCATTGGTGGTCTCCTCAGTAATGGACTGTGGTGGACAGCGCCAGCTCACTTTTCACAATTCTGTGGATGACAAAGACAGTTACACAGACTTTTCAACCTTTACATAATATGCATCATCTGTTTGTGGATTTCTTGGGCTCTGTGGAGGAAGTGAGCCTGGGTAAAGTTCTCCTTACCAACATGGGTTGAGGAGCTTGTTGTTGTCCTCCTCAGGTTGGAGAGCACTGATCTTCTTCTGTTTGTCCTGAATTGTAAGAAAAGATAGAATAAGAAATAATAATAATAAGAAAACCACAGAATGTGTGTGTATGATTGCATGTTTCAGACTATAAAAACAAAAGTCAAATCTTCATTTATTACTCAACATTCAAATGCCAATACAATGAATGATCACCAAGAAACTGCTTGGACATCTTTTCTGCTTGATGTGTCCCTGAGTGCAAAATAACAAATCAAAATAATCCAATTTGACCACCTGATATTTTCATTAATGTTCCTGATATTGGGTGTTTGAAAGTGTTGAAATCAGCCATTCCAAAACTACAAAATACCAGTGACAACTTTGAAATGTGACAATCATCCAGGATCCACCCAACATAGAATCATAATTTTGGCAACACACATCATCATCATTAAAAGAAAATAAGTGGCGGTTGACCAGCTAACTAGTTCTGAAGCTAACTTTGACAGCTAAAAAGCTAATGAGAGCAACACTGAAACAGTGATAACGGCTGTTGGTGATAAAACTTACTTTCTGCCTCCACTTGTTTCGTTCACCGAGCTCAGGCTCCCGTCTCCGCTTTTGTCTTTTTGGAACCTTGTCCATGGGCCAGATATCTGCGACTGACAGGAACTGAGGAAGAGGGTCATGATGGTCATGTGGTTTTTGGTTTTCCTCAACAACCATGTCAGTCAGCAGGCTGCTGCAGAGGATTTCATTCCCAGTGGGCCTCATGTGGTCCTGGAAAGAGGGAAGACTAAGATTCAGCACTAATGCAGAACATGACCACTTTTTTAGACCCATGAGATTCAGAAAACCGTGACAAGGTGGAAGCACAAAAGAAAAATTCTTACAAATGTCACTTTTGATATCTGAGCCAAAACAGAAACCCACAAAATTGTGTTTGGACAAAAACTGTCTTTGACGATGGATGTGCTTGAACAATAGAACATCATAAATAAGTCAAAACAAAAATTTTAGTAGCAGAAACTGAATTTACAAAAAATCGTGACTTCTCCAGTAGAGGTCATCTTGATCATATGTCACAGTTTAAACTCACAAACATAAAACAGGATCAGTGTGCATTAGTATAATTTAACTTGAATCCTATCAGTAACTGACTGAAGATGTGTTATTGACTGCATGATAACATCTTTGAGCCAGTCTCATAATTGTGATGAGGTTCCTTTTAGGCTGAAATAGTCAAGGTTACAATTTGATGAGTTAGCACTTGTAACCCTCGCAAAGTCCATGACATCACAATCTGGGACGGCTCAAGTAAGACTGTGGGAAAACTCACAGAAACGTGATAACCGTATATCTCACCGAGACTTGCAGCGTGTCCCTGATCAGGGAGTTCAGCTCGTCGGAGTATTCAGATGGGATTCTTTTGATTTCTCCACTGTTGATCTTGTCTTACACTGCCTTTTTTCCCAACCCTTGAAATGGAGGCCTAAACAGGTGAAATACAACAACAATGATTCAGCTTTATTTTCAACACAGCAAGAAACATCAGCTCAATTATGAGGTGCAGATCTTACTTTAAGGCACACAGCTTGTAAAGCAGACACCCCAGGGCCCAGATGTCTGACTTTTCATTGTAGAAAGTCTTGTTGATTTATTCCCAGAAAACACAGAAAACAAGTTTGCATGATCTGCGCAGTGTATGGTGAGATATTTCCCATTAACAAGACAATTTGTGTTGGAGAAATCCCAGACTTTAGGAGCAGTCGGCCTGACCTCTTGGTCTGCATTATCTTGAATAATGGGTCCTCTGGGAGATAAGACCTGTCAGGATTAAAATACAGCCAGTTAATACTGCAGGCACTGCTACAAAATACAGAAGTGAAACTGTCCTGAAATGATGGTATGTTTGACTGAAAGATCCATCAAGACAAATGAAGGATTGTGTACTTACCCTTCCTCGATGCACTCTTTGATGATGGTGGACAGAGCCCCCCTCTCACAGTATTCCATCACAATGTAAATGTTTTCCTGGTCAACAAAGTGATCGTAATATTGCACAATGTTGGGGTGGTTGAGGTGCCTCAGAAGGTTCACCTCCAAGGTCAATCTCTCTCTTTTACGTGCGCTCATCTTCCGGCAGCTCACCACCTTCCATAGCAGGATCTACAGAGACAAAATGGCTTCATTAAGGATATAAATAAATGATGGTTGTGATGGAAAACTATTTTTGGCAACACTTGTGGTATACATACAATAGGTGTTATATGTAGGTATTATAGTTTAGGTCAAATCATAAAGGCCAAAGCTTTGACCCCTCAAGACTCAAACACACACACACGCACACACACATACACACTGTGTTGTTTCGGTTCTTATAACGTTGGTCTTACTTTTAATTCCAACTGGCATTAAAAATCTGAAAAAGTCTAAAATCTATCTTGCCTTAAGCTGAACCCTACAGGAGGTCCACACCACCACCTAATTATACCCAAGTCAGGGACCCTAAACAGAACTACTTCACAACTACAACTAAAATATTTTCATAGATAAAAGTCACTATTGCTTACTTTCCCATCAGATTTTCTCTTTATTTTCTAACATGTTCCAAATGCTCCAGAACCATCTGTCTGCAACTGTTCATAATCGTTGACACAAGACATCCTGCAGCTGTTTGTTTGTTTAACTTATAAACCTTGTTGTCAGTTAACTCCGTCTGTGAGCTGCCTCAGACTGAATGTGGTGGCTCCAACGTCATCACCTTGTTGTCATGGGAACAAAAACAAAAGCGCTGGTCTTGGGTCATGTGATCATGCAGCAGGAAGTTAGTGCTTGATAGTGTGAGATTTACTTATATGAACAGTATTCATTTCATTCATTGTGACAGTCGTTCACAGGGTACAAAAACATTGTGCTCGTTCAATCAGGAACTACTTTACGCAGTTCGCTTTGCGTGTGATGTGACTGAGTTCAGGTTGGCGGAGTGATATGTTTTCATGTGTAGCAGAGTTCAGTTCTCTGATGTTTTTGGTGGCAAAACGGACTTTAAAGCGATCGAACTAAAAACACAAGTTATCTCTGCTTTCTGAATTTACCCACAGCCCGGAATGTGGACTGTTATATGTTTTTTAGTGGGTTTTGTCGAGTTCCTCCACGTTCAACGACAGCGCCTGCTTTTTTTTTTTTTCTACCGTGGACAGTTCCTGTTCCAACCCGATGCTAAACTAGTGACTCGATCATGTGCTGGTGGATTAAAACGAACTTTGTCGGGCTGTTAATCGTCAGGATAACACTCCAGGATCGTGTGAGTACTCGAGTCTTTCAAAGTCAACATCATTATAACTTGTTTTGCTTTCTTGGTTGATTTTTCGCTGCTTGTTCTCAAACTGCTGCTTGTGAAAGTTGTGAGCAGCTGCCGAGTCATCATATATTTGTTCCTTTTCTAAATACATGCTTCACCATCTGCCCATTCTGAACGAGAAATGTGCGCTTTTACAAGTCGTGTCTCACTATTAAACTGCCTTTTCCTCCTGGCTCTTGTCATGTCGTGTTAAAGTGACTTTCAAATTGCAGTCTGGAGCAAATCACACTAACTTCACTTCAAAATTATATATATATAAAAAGTAAGTTAGTAAATTGATTTGAAGGATTGAAAAAGTCCCATTTAGTTTAGCTGTTTAATGTTCCAAAAGGGGCCATACTAAAATACGAAATGGGGCAAAATGTGTAGCCTACTGATAATCACGAAAAAGGGGTAAAATGTAACGAAATGGAGCAGATTGAATCAGACTGACTCCAAATAATTACTTTTATTTAATTGTTTGGCTTTTGTTTTTGTGAGATCGCTCAGTACATGTAGTAGGGGCAGGTGCGCCATCTAGCGGTCAAGAAATGAAACTTCAGTCAATGGGTCAGTCCGCTCCATTTCAGTACATTTCACCCCCGTTTTTTATTATCAGTCCCATTTCGCTTAAAAATAATTAAATAAAAATAATTAATTGAACCATATTTAATCTTATTTGGAGTCAGTCTGGGTCAGTCTGCTCCATTTCATTCCGTTTTACCCCCGTTTCATTATTACCAGTCCCCATTTCTCTCCTTTTCGCTGAAAAAAATAATTAAATAAAAGGAATTAAGTGAATCATATTTAATCATATTTGGAGTCAGTCTGGGTCAGCTGCTCCATTATGTTACTTTTTACCCCCATTTCGTGCTTATTAGGCTCCATTTCGCCCTACTTTGTCCATTTCATATTTTAGTATAGCCGTTCCAAAAACATGGGAACACTTGGTATTTCACACATTTGAATTTGTTTTTGCCATTTCATATACAAAAAAAAAAAAAAAAAAAATCTAAAATTATCCTTGATCTCAAACTCAAAGCAAATCCCGACTAAAACAAAATGCAATTTGCATTTTGACAGAAGTACTTTGGATGCTGTTTTAAAAACACCCATGCAAAGAATTCAAAATCAATATCAGGAATGGGTTAAATAACAATTTTCTTCCGGCTATACTAAAATACGAAGTGGGGCAAAATGGAGCATGATAACGAAATGAGGGTAACATGTAATGAAATGGAGCAGACTGACCCAGATTGACTCCAAATATGATTAAATATGATTCACTTAAGTTCTTTTATTTAATTATTTTTTAAGTGAAATGGAGCTAAATGGGGAATGATAATAACGAAACAGGGTAAAACGTAGTGAAATGGAGCAGACTGACCCATTGAATGAAGTTTCATCTCTTGTACGCCAAATGGTGCACCTGCCCCTACTACATGTACTGAGGGATCTCACAAAAACAAAAGCCAAACATTTAACTCTGTGTCAGCCTGATCCTGTCAGATCTCAGAAACTAAGCAGTGCGGGACCTGGTTAGTACTTGGATGGGAGACCTGTTTGGAAAGACAGTGGCTGTGTGTGTTTCTCCAGGTTACCCTGGAGTTGTGTCAGGAAGGGCATCTGGTATAAAACTTGTGCCAAATACCAATGCGGATCTGGTTGTATCCACTGTGGCGACCCCAAACAAAAAGGGGAGCAGCCGAATGGAACAACAACAACAACAACAAACAATTAAATAAAAGTACTTATTTGGAGTCAGTCTGGGTCACTGTGCTCCATTTCATTACATTTTACCCCCCATTTCATGATTGTCCGTCCCCATTTCATCCATTTTGTGTTTTATTATGGCCCATTTTCTTCTTAAATAGACAGTAGGGAAAATGTATTGCTGTTCTAAGGTGAATTAAGCATCTCAGATTTAAAAATATTAACATACATGCTAAAATAAAACAAAATGTACCTTTAAGTTCAATAAAAAAATCAACTCCTCCATACAATCGTTTGGCAAACAAATATATCAAGATTTCGGGAATCAAAGTGCAATGAAAAGCTATTTTACATTGTGTCAAATGCTGCTTCATCTTGTGTCTGTTGCCAAGGCTTTGCACTTTGGCACAAATGGTGTGATGGACAGGCGAAGACACTGATATAAAATGTTCATTTGTGAGTCCACTGCAGTACTTGTTCTTCGCCACGTTCATTGTTGAGGATGCAGATTCACAGCGGTACATTGAGCCAAACATTGTCAGAATGTGAATTGCCATCTTCTGCAGCAGAGGGAAATTAGCTGCACTTACTATCTTTGTCCAGAAGGTGATGACGTCACACCGAGTCTCTTTCAGTGCAATGCTTTCTTGTAGGTCAGCTAACTCAGTTTGCAGTGAAGCAGCTGTGGCCCATGGGAAAACTTGTTGTGCTTCTAAAGAGAACTCTCCCATATTTCTGACCAGAAGTGGATTGTCACTGCACAGAAGGACTTGTTTTCCCAATATGAAGTCATCAAAGCACGTCTTGAAATGTTCAGTCAGCTTCTCCATAAATTCAACCTGTTGCTGAAGATCTCCTTTTCTGTTGGGCTGTTCCATACTTTTGGGAAAGTGGGACAGTTCCTCCTGTCGGTAAAATTAAAAAGGGATAAGAAGCTCTGTTAAGAGCATTAAGCATTAAAAAAATATGTTAAGTAAAATCCAGATAATGTGTGTGGCAGAAAATTAAACATCCTACCTGTAGTGTTGTGAAAGTGTAGTGACACGGACCCACAACAGGGGGCGTAAATGAATGGACAATGAAAGAGTCAAATATGAACACTTTACTGTTGTGAAAAGCACAACCAAACACAGCAGATTACAGAATGTGTATAATAGTCAATTAACAAAGGTGACGTGTGGGCAGGCTCGAGGATAGAGGATGTCTGTCCTGAGAAGAACCGGAACCACACGATTTCCTCCGCCACCGAACCTGGAGAATACTGGAGCCGCCAAGTCCCGAAAACCCCAGGTGGCCACCGTCTCTGCGTGTCGGATCTGGTACTGCTGGCGAGGAGCAGAGACAATCAGATGTGGGTGTGTGACCACCCAGTAACAACAATGGTGGAAATTCCACCTCCACCTCTCATACAGAAAGCTGGCATAATGAGTGACAGCTGTCACCCCCGGCTGTGTCCATGGCGGCAACGCCCTCTTGTGCCTGAAACCCACACTTCAGGCAGGGCGCCCTCTGGTGGTGGGCCAGCAGTACCTCTTCTTCTGGCAGCCCACACAACATGTAGGTCACTTTTGAAGACCTCCATTTTCCTCTAGAAAGCAGCACAGCTGACCTCAGCTCACACACTGTGTTCAGGACCGTGCCATCTGATGATGTCATGATCCATCCATCTGATGATCTGATGATCCATCCATCTGATGTTGTACAGGAGCAAATCATCAAATGCTGCATTGACCTCTGTCAGGAACATGCTGCTGTGCAGATGATGCTCTGAAGAAGTCTCATCATTGTTGCCATTCAGAGTACTCTTCACTTCTCCAAGATCTGCACAAAGGACAAACTGGTGAATTAAGCCATATCAAGTGAGGGTGGTGAACTTTCAGATGTTGAACCAGTCCTCTCTATCCCCATCATAGCTGGAGCTCCATCAGTAGCAATTAACACAATCTTCTTCACATCTATTTCGTTTTTCATTTAGCATTACCAGTACTGCCTTATAAATGTCTTCTCCCAGTGTTTGTCCACACAGGGTTGCCATGCCCAACACATCTTCAACAAACTCTCTCTTTGGCTCTTCATAATATCTCACAAACAGCATCAACATCAACAAAGCTGTGTCATTAGATCACCAGCCAGTATTTCAGTATGTCTGGTTGCTGTTGAATGTGAGAGGGGGATTTATGGGGAAATAATGGATGTTGGAAATAATGGATGTTGCACCCATCTTTTTCAACAGCTCTGTTGAGAAAGTGAATGCACGGACCCACGTTAGGGGGCGTAAATGAGCGGTCAATAGGAATACCAATAAATAACAATTTATTATGCAAAAGTGCAAAGGTTACGAATATGCTGAGTCCAATTAATAATGGTGACACGTGGGCAGGCCGGAGGGTAGGAGACGCCTATCCAGAGAAGAGTCAGAACCCACGAAGTTTCACCGCCAGCCAGAGGCCTGCAATACACCAGAGCTGCCAAGTCCTGGTACCCCAGGTGGCCACCGCTCGAGGCTGTCAGACCGGTACTGCTGCAGGAGCAAAAACAGATTAGGTGGGTGTGTGTACACCCAGCAAACAGTCAGCAAAACACAGTAATCTTCCTGAAGGAATAAATCCAAATACTCCCAGAGTGCAGAGGAAAACTGGAAAACGTGCAGTGTCAATGGAGTGGAGACGCCAACTCCTCCAAACTTCCCACAAACCCGGCTACGAGCTGCAAGTATATAAATCACAACTGCAAAGACTTCAGTAGCAATGAATGTGCGTACGGCACAAAATGGCAGGTTTACCTGTGTGGTAAGCTGATAACTCGGCAGAGTTATGGTGTCTCTCCCAGGCTTTTATGGATGTGGTGATGAGTGATGATAGAATGCTGATGATGGCCTAACGGGCACACCTGGTGGTACCAAAAAACCAAGTGCCCCCTCTAGAGGCCCAAACGCTGCCAACATGGCAGGGGGCCATCTGGTGGTGGGCCAGCAGTACCTCCTCTTCAGCGGCCCACACAACAGGTCCCCCCCTCAATGGGTCCCTCCTGGCGCCTGCCCCAGCTTGTCTGGGTGCCTCCGGTAGAAATCCGCCAGGAGGGCGGGGTCCAGAATGAAGCTCCTCTTCACCCAGGAGCATTCTTCCGGGCCATAACCCTCCCAGTCTACCAGATATTGCCAGTCCGGGAGTGCAGAGGTCTGATGTGTGGTGTGGTTTTATCCAGGACACATGAATAACAGGGTGGATACGTAGCGATGCCGGGAATTGCAGTTATACCGCAGCAGGGCTGATCACCTTGACTATTTTAAATGGTCCGATGAAACGGTCAGTTAGTTTTGGTGAATCCGTCTGCAGAGGTATGTTCTTCGTGGACAGCCAAACCTCCTGCCCAGGCTGGTAAGTTGGGGCCGGGGCACGTTGGCGGTCCGCATGGTCCTTAGCCCACGTCTGGGCCTTCAGGAGAGCAGAACTGACTTTCTTCCACACCCGACGGCATCTCCTGAGGTGGGCTTGGACCGAGAGCACCTCGACCTCTCCCTCGACTGCCGGAAACAACGGGGGTTGATACCCCAAGCATACCTCGAACGGGGAGAGGCTGATAGATGACGACACCTGGCTGTTATGTGCGTACTCGATCCAGGCCAGGTGTTGACTCCAGGCCGTCGGGTGCACAGAGGTGACGCATCTCAAGGCCTGCTCCAAGTCCTGGTTAGCCCGCTCTGCTTGGCCGTTAGTTTGTGGGTGGTACCCAGACGACAGGCTCACCGTGGCCCCCAGCTCCTTACAGAAACTCCTCCAGACCTGTGAGGAAAACTGAGGACCACGGTCTGATACAATGTCCGTGGGGATCCCATGCAGACGCACGACATGGTAGACCAGGAGGTCTGCAGTCTCCTGGGCAGTCGGGAGCTTTGGGAGGGCCACGAAGTGGGCCGCCTTTGAGAACCGGTCCACTACCGTCAGGATGACTGTCTTCCCCTGGGAGGCAGGGAGACCCGTGATGAAATCCAAACCGATGTGGGACCAGGGGCGACGAGGCACAGGCAACAGCTGGAGGAGCCCCTTCTCCAGCTGGTGGGAAGCCTTGCCCCGGCGCAGGTGGTGCATGCCCGGATGTAGTCCCTGGTGTCGGCTTCGACTGACGGCCACCAGAACCGCTGCCGGACCACTACCACGGTCCTTCGCACCCCCGGATGGCAGGAGAGCTTGGAACCGTGACAGAAGTCCAACACGGCAGTCCGAGCGTCTGGTGGCACATACAGTCTGTTGGGTGGTCCACCTCCGGGATCCGGGTGTTGCATCAGGGCCTCCCTAACAACTCCCTCCACCTCCCACGTGAGGGTTGCGACGTGGATAGTGGATTCCGGTATGATGGTGTCCGGTGGGTCCAACAGCCTTGCTTTAACTCCCACTTCATGCACCCGGGACAGGGTGTCAGACCGGACGTTCTTGGTCCCGGGGTGGTAGGTGATCTTGAAGTTAAAGTGTCCAAACAACAGTGACCACCGGGCTTGCCTGGGGTTCAGACGCTTAGCGGTCTGGATATATTCCAGGTTCCGGTGGTCAGTGAGAACCACAAATGGGACCACAGCTCCCTCCAACAGATGTCTCCACTCCTCAAGGGCCTCTTTCACAGCCAGGAGTTCCCGATTGCCAACGTCATAGTTCCGTTCGGCAGGGGTTAACCTGTGGGATAAGTAAGCACAAGGGTGGAGAACACTATCGGACTCCCTGCTCTGGGACAGCACGGCTCCTATCCCTGAGTCAGAGGCATCCACTTCAACAATGAACTGGCGGCTAGGATCGGGCTGCACCAGAACTGGTGCAGTTGAAAACCGGTGTTTCAACTCCCTAAATGCGGCTTCACACTGATCCGACCAGGTGAAGGGGACTTTGGTGGAGGTCAGGGCTGTAAGGGGGCTAATTACCTGACTATAGCCCTTAATAAACCTCCTGTAAAAATTGGCGAACCCTAGGAACTGTTGCATCTACCTACGATTTACCGGTTGGGGCCAATCTCTCACCGCAGCTACCTTAGCTGGATCGGGTGCGATGGAGTTGGAGGAGATAATGAACCCAAAGAAGGACAAAGAGGTGCGGTGGAACTCGCACTTCTCGGCCTTTACAAACAGCCGGTTCTCCAATAACCGCTGAAGGACCTGATGGACATGCTTAACATGAGTCTCAGAATCCTGGGAGAAGATGAGGATATCGTCTAGGTATACGAAGACGAATCCGTGCAGGAAATCCCGCAGAACATCATTAACCAAAGCCTGGAATGTCGCGGGGGCGTTGGTGAGGCCGAACGGCATGACCAGGTACTCAAAGTGCTGGAGCGGTAAGGGTTAAATCCCCACAGAGGATTGTGACTGGGAGTTATGCGCATTTTCGTGGAACACCCGTGTGGTTTGTATGGCTCACCCTTAGCCCAGTCTCTAAGGGTGAGCATTGAAGTTTTAACCACTTGGGGCAAATCTTCTGCACATGCTTACTCGAGCCGCAGTAAAAACACTCTCCACGAGCCAGCCTCCTTTGTCTTTCCTTTACTTTCACTTTCGCCCTGCTCATGTCCATAGCAACGTCAGCAGAGGGAGCTGGTGCAACGCAGAGAGCCCTGGCTTTGGAGCTGGTAGAGGACGGCGCTAACTCGGCTCTGGAGGGGAGAGGGACGGCGCGCACCCGGCCACGCCCTTCGTCTCGCTCCCAGTTGAATTCCTCAAGCCGATTGTCTAAACCAGGGGTGGGCAATTAATTTTTACAAGGGGCCACATAGGGAACCTGAATTATGTCCAAGGGCCACACCATTGATAACTCAGCTGTCTCCCATTACAAATTTTACAAAAAATTACCTATTTAATAGCTTTTGTAGGTCATTTTTATTATTGTAATAATATGTAAATATACCTAAATAAACCTCTCTAATGATTTGCGACACACAAGCTTGACATTTTTACTATATGTAATAATAATCAGACCTCATGAGGGCCAGACAGAGACATGCAAAGGGCCGCATGTGGCCCCCGGGCCGCAGTTTGCCCAGGTCTGGTCTAAACGAATAACCCAGATCAATAAGCCCATCTAAATCCCGCAGCTGATCCTTAGCCACCAGATGCACCTTTAGGGCCGGAGACAGCCCGTTTACAAAGGCGGCGCGGAGTGAGACTGAATCCCAACTGGACCTCGCTGCCACAACACGGAAGTTGATTGCATAATCAGCTGCACTCCGTCATCCCTGTCTCATTGACAGCAGCATATCTGAAGCGGACTCGCCTCTATTTGGATGATCGAACACCTGTCGAAACTCCCTTATGAACCCAGTTTAAGTTGAGAGGATCCGTGAATCTTGTTCCCAGAGCGCCGTAGCCCAGGTGCGTGCCTCACCCCGAAGCAAATTAATCACATAAGCCACCCGGCTGTGCTCAGACGTGTACATAATGGGCCGTTGTGAAAAAACGAGTGCGCACTGCATCAAGAAGTCCTAGCACATTTCAACACAACCACCGTACACTTCCGGGGAACTAATGTAAGCTTCGGGCGATGAGGGGGGAGACCTCTGAACAACCGCTGGATTTATTCTGTTTGACGGCAGATCTACTGGAGGAAGAGTGGCTGCAGCCGTGCCTGACGCGCTCGTGTCTACCTGCGCGGTGAGAGCCTCCATCCAACGGCTGAGGTGAGCATTCTGCTCGGTTAATAAATTCAAATGAGCAGTGAGGTTAGACAATATATGCTGCAGCTCACCCAGCTTTCCTCCCAGTAGATCCTGCGCACCTTGCACTTCCAGTGATCGTTCATCAGGTGGTAAACGCCTCCCGGAGTCCATGATGTGGCCGAGTTATCCTGTTGAGAAAGTGACTGCACAGACCCACGTTACGGGGCGTAAATGAGTGGTCAATAAGAATACCAATAAATAACAATTTATTATGCAAAAGTGCAAACAGGTTACGATTATGCTGAGTCCAATTAATAACAGAAAATGGTGACACGTGGGCAGGCCCAAGGGTAGGAGACGCCTATCCAGAGAAGAGCCGGAACCCACAAAGCTCCACCGCCAGCCGGAGGCCTGCAATACACCAGAGCCGCCAAGTCCTGGTACCCCAGGTGGCCACCGCTCGAGGCTGTCGGACCGGTACTGCTGGCAGGAGCAAAAACAGATTAGGTGGGTGTGTGTACACCCAGCAAACAGTCAGCAAAACTCAGTAATCCTCCTGAAGGAATAAATCCAAATACTCCCAGAGTGCAGAGGAAAACTGGAAAACGTGCAGTGTCAATTGAAATACTTACCAAGTAAGAAGTGAGGAGTGGAGACGCCAATTCCTCCAAACTTCACACAAACCCGGCTACGAGCTGCAAGTATATAAATCACAACTGCAAAGACTTCAGTAGCAATGAATGTGCGTACGGCACAAAACGGCTGAGTAGGTTTATCTGTGTGGTAAGCTGATAACTCGGCAGAGTTATGGTGTCTCTCCCAGGCTTTTATGGATATGGTGATGAGTGATGACAGACAGCTGATGACGGCCTAACGGGCACACCTGGTGGTACCAAAAAAGCCAGTGCCCCCTCTAGAGGCCCAAACGCTGCCAACATGGCAGGGCGCCATCTGGTGGTGGGCCAGCAGTACCTCCTCTTCAGCGGCCCACACAACAAGCTCCTGTGTTTCGGGGCCAATAGTATTATTTATGGAAAGTATGACAAATTTGATATGGTCAGGCATGAACTCTTTTTTTTTTTAATCAGTTGATTTGGCATGGAATAACCCACTGGTGTTAAATGCAGAAATTGATGTATATATTAACAAATGAAATGAAGATCACATAACATGTGAAATTTCTTGAATACATACTGCCCAAAAAGGAGTAGAAGTCAAAGTGAGTGTAAGAATCAAGGCATGTTTTAAAATTCATTTTATTCATTTATCTTTGCATTTTCCACATTATCCCAATGTTTCCTCGTTTGAGATTGTACGAGGTCTGTTAGAAAAGAAACTGACCTTTTTATTTTTTTCAAAAACCATATGGATTTGAATCGCGTGTGATTGCGTCAGACAAGCTTGAACCCTCGTGCGCATGCGTGAGTTTTTCCACGCCTGTCGGTTGCATCATTCGCCTGTGAGCAGGCTTTGAGTGAGGAGTGGTCCAGCCCCCTCGGTGGATTTTCATTGTCAGGAAATGGCGGAATGATTTGGGCTTTTTTTCCATCAGAATTTTTTCAGAAACTGTTAGAGACTGGCAGCTGGACACCATTCGAAAAATTTATCTGGCTTTCGGTTAAAATTTTACGGGCTTCACAGAGAATAAGGACTGTTACTACAGCTTTAAGGATGGCTTTAAGGACGCTCGGCGCGCCGTGCTCCGTGCCGCCATCGAGAGCCACAAACCACTGGATCATTTCTAAACGGATGGCTCTGTGGATCCGAGACCGTCGTGTGCACTTTCTCTGGTTATCACAAGAGCTGGACATCAGCCATTTTCCGGCAGATTTCACTTTTAACAAGAGATTTTGTCATGGAAAGCCGAGCGGAGGCTTCACGCGTCACGACCGATTTGCTGATGGAGCGAAACAAAGAAACACCTCCGTTTTGGACTCACAGGACGGCTTTGAGATGGCGTTCAGACAGCTGTCGGTGGTTTTTCCATCGAGTGATTATCCGAGAAATTGTGGATGTGCCTGGACATGCCAGAACATGTCCCGTGAGGCTTCATCACAGCGTTTCTTTGCGCCATGCGGCACCGCCGCAACGCGCGGAATTCCTCCGCACATCTGTCTCAGTGTGCCGAAAAAGTGCTGATGTCCACGTCTTTTCACAATTCCTGTGCTAGTCAGACGATGTCCCGGATAAAACACAGCGTCCAGTTTGGAAATGAACGGCACATTCCACTGTTACAGGAGTTTTTGTCATGGAAAGAGGAGCGGAGGCTTCGCGCTTCGCGGTGGTGCCACATGGCGCACAGCAACGCCGTGATGAAGCCTCATGGGACATGTTCTGGCATGTCCAGGCCCATCCACAATTTCTCGGATAATCACTCGATGGAAAAACCACCGACAGCTGTCTGAACGCCATCTCAAAGCCGTCCTGTGAGACCAAAATGGAGGTGTTCCTTTGTCTCGCTCCATCAGCAAATCGGTCGTGATGCGCGAAGCCTCCCCTCGGCTTTCCATGACAAAATCTCTTGTTAAAAGTGAAATCTGCTGGAAAATGGCTGATGTCCAGCTCTTGTGATAACCAGAGAAAGTGCACACGACGGTCTCGGATCCACAGAGCCATCCGTTTAGAAATGATCCGGTGGTTTGTGGCTCTCGATGGCGGCACGGGCGCAGCGCGCCGAGCGTCCTTAAAGCCGTCCTTAAAGCTGTCCTTAAAGCCGTCCTTAAAGCTGTCATAACAGTCCTTATTCTCTGTGAAGCCCGTAAAATTTTCACTGAAAGCCAGATAAATTTTTCTAATGGTTTCCAGCTGCCAGTCTCTAACAGTTTCTGAAAAAATTCTGATGGAAAAAAAGCCCAAATCATTCAGCCATTTCCTGACAATGAAAATCCGCCGAGGGGGCTGGACCACTCCTCACTCAAAGCCTGCTCACAGGCGAATGATGCAACCGACAGGCGTGGAAAAACTCATGCATGCGCACGAGTGTTCAAGCTTGTCTGACGCAATCACACGTGATTCAAATCCATATGGTTTTTGAAAAAAATAAAAAGGTCGGTTTCTTTTCTAATACACCTCGTAAACCAAGTGTGACTGAGTGAGCCTTTTGTTTGTTTGTTTGTTTGTTTGTTTCAGCACCTGCCCCTTCTCAATAATTGCAAACTCAGCAATTTGTACCCTGCTCCACTGAAATCACTCACCTTTCACCACCATCAACCCCCCCCATTATGAAGACTGGCTTCATAATGGGAGATTTTCAAGTTGCAATGGAGCAGCGCCTATGCGCATGCGTGATGACATCACAACTCTATCTGGTTAGGGATAGAACTGTCAAGAAACTTTCTGGTCGTGTTTGGAGTTGTGTGGAGTTAGGAACAGCCTTTTGAATGCTTGAATAATGATATCAGTCGCACAAAGAAATCAAATAATAATGAAAACATGTTCATTGAACCCAGAATGTTGGTATTTTGGTCATTGAACTTTCCTAGCAACAAATTCAAAGCCCCGGTCACACAGCACTAATGAAGGACACCGAAGCCAAAACGAAACAAGAAATCTGGACATGCATTGACTTTCGGAGACATATCATTTAACCGGCGTCCAGCTTCGATTAGTCAGCCACTCTGTGAGGTGTCATAACAATGGATCGGTTAGCTGCTCCGTGAGGCGTCATAACAGCGGATCGGTTAGCTGCTCCGTGAGGGGTCATAACAATGGATCGGTTAGCTGCTTCGTGAGGGGTCATAACAGCGGATCGGTTAGCTGCTCCGTGAGCCGTCATAACAACGAATTGGTTAGCTGCTCCGTGAGGGGTCATAACAACGGATCGGTTAGCTGTTCCGTGAGCCGTCATAACAATCGGGAGTGACTATTGACCCGGCGGCTGGGCACCCACAGTTGAAGTTTGATATATCAAATGATTCATATTGTCAATATTCTTTATGTTTGTCTCTTTATTTATGGACTCCGAAAATGGTGGGACTGTGCATAAAGGTAGCTGTAATTTTTGAGTGGTTCATATGATATTTAAGCCTCTTGTATTCAAGGTGAAAGTTGGAAGTCCAAGCTACGAGCACATCTTAACTGTTTACTTACAGTTCCATTGTGGTGGTATGTGGAGACAAAATTATAAAACTTGTCACTGTTCAAATGCTTATTGCCCTGACTCTGTTTTTTTGTCTATCCATTCACAAACTGCATTTTACCTGGTACTAGATTCAGAATAATCTGCCAGGTGCTGTGAAAGACATCACTGACAATGCATCAAGCACAACAAAAACCACTTATCTTTGAATTCTGACTTAATTACATCCAAAAATCTGTGAACAAGCTGACCTTGTGATGTATGGGACATTTGTTGAATGTAGCGCTTCACATCGTCACTCTATTTAAAGTATGACTTGTTTACATAGATTTCTATTGTGTCAGAAAAGAAAAAAGAAATCAGTCCTTGTGAATTCTCTGTGATATAATTTCCTGCAAAATTACTGTTAATTAGGCACTACAGTGAGGCCAGAGGTGACTCCACTGTACCCCGCGGTGCCGAGCCTGTGCTCTGTCAAGCAGTTCTCCTGTGACAGTGGGGAGTGTGTTCACCTTGATCACAGGTGTAACCTGCAGACAGACTGTGTGGATGGATCTGATGAAAAAGACTGTGGTAGGAAACAAATCTGCCTCTAAATTCAAACTCAATAAGGAACGACTGATGCTTCCCCCAACATATTCTCTTTTCCAGTGGACTGCATCATGTCTCCATGGACAGCATGGAGCCAGTGCAGTGTGTCCTGTGGTCGGGGCTCCTTGTTCCGACAGAGGGACATACTGAGGGAGGCTCTACCAGGAGGTGCCTGTGATGGAACTCAGTTTGACAGCCGTCCCTGCTTCCCTCGTGCTTGTCCAGGTCTTCCCTTTTTCCACTGTTTTATGGAACCTCCACAGTTTGATGCATTTTCCCACAAGTGCTTAGTACTTCAGGTAACCACACCTGTGATCCTGTCATCCTGCAGTTGATGGCCATTGGTCTGACTGGACAGAGTGGTCAGAGTGTGACGTTCAGTGTGGAGGCGGTATCAGGCAGAGAAACAGGACATGCTCAGCTCCTCCTCCTAAAAATGGTGGACACGAGTGCACTGGCAGGACTCTGCAGAGCCAAAGCTGCAACAACCAGCCCTGCACTACAGACACTGCCTCACAGACAGGTGTATTGAATCAGCTTACACTGTGTTGGGCACTATTTCTTTTGTGTGTAAAATGTGTGATAATGCATCGTTAATTATTAAATGATGAAGCAGAAAATTCCCAAACAGCTCACTTCACACTCTGTATGGAGACTCAAATAAAATCCAGTCTTGTTGTCCGATCATGAAACAGAGGTTTCCCAAACACTTTGCGTCTGCTGTATTATTCTCCTTCTTGCCTGACTAAAGACTTAGCTTTATGAAGATGAAGAAGCAGGTGAGGAAGAAAAACATTCTTCGTTTACAGAAATGATGTTTTTAACTGGAATCCCACACTTTGGAATAATAAGGACTATTATTATTTATTTCATTCGATTTGGAAGAAACCTTATTTGGACTTACTTGAAACTACAAAGACAGCTCTTTTAAGAACAAAACAAAGAAAATTAACAGTGCGTTTATTATATTTTAAAAATGTACTACAAAATAATTTTTAAATGTTTCATTGCATGGCACATTCACCTCACATATGATTATCTGTTCAGTAGCTTAAAGAAGCAGTTTACTCACATTTAAACATTTAACATTAGCTCATTAACGGTGCTTCTTAACACCATATGCCTTATAAATAATGTGTAGATTAAATTCATTTTACTTCTTGTTGCATGAAGTGTGACTTACACTCCGATGCGACTTATAGTCCAGAAAATATCATAAATAAATCTGTTTCATATGTTATAGTAGAGATATTGGAATTAGTGTGTCTGACAGGGTGCGGGTATGACAGAGTGATTGTGGCTCCACATGGTAACTTTTGTCGTCCATCTGTAATGGATGATTTGAATCATGCAATTGTTTATTCTGCTGCTCTGAACACTCCAAACACTTGGTCACAGTTCATTAGATCACTCTGTGATAAATTTTGAGATTGTCTGGTTCCTGTAAAGACACTGAAGGACTGACTGTGTGGTTGTTCAGGATGTGTCAGCAACATGATGCTCGTCACTGAGGCAGACTGCCTGGCTGGGAGAGTCGAGCCATGTCCTCCTACGTGCTCACATCTCAGCTTGACCAACAACTGCAGTGCTGAATGTGTACTAGGTAGTACTTCACAATTATTATGGTTTGTTAAAAACTGTTTGTTTGTAAAACCAGCCAAGAAACATTCAGTGTCCACAAATCACCTTGTTTTAAGTTAAATTCTTGCTATATATGTACTATAAGTAGGGCAGTTAACCAGTGGCTTAAACAGTACTAATAGATCAAATGTCTTTATCCAGGGTGTCGCTGTCATGGTGGTCTGTACCTTCAGGACGGGCTGTGTGTAAATGCCAGCAAATGTGTCTGTCACTGGGATGGCCTAACACTTCATCCAGGACAGGAACTAAATAAGAACAAATGTACCACATGGTGAGAAACACTGAAATGCTTTTTTTTTTTTTTTTTTCATTTTTGTATGTTGAAGTGCTGTCTGCTTTATGTAGTTGACAGTACTATGCAGTTTTTCTGTCAAAGTCAACGATTATGGAAGCTTTCTCATTAAATTACCTGTAACTACAATAATAAATTATGTAAGTCACTGAATTTTTATTGTACAAAGGATCATTTAAACACATAATCAAAATCACAAGAGTTCTGTGCTGATGGTGAACGTAACTTGCAGAAATTTTAATGGAACTACTTGCTTCTTCTACCAGTAGTGATTATTGGACTTGTACTTCTTAATTTTTTGGAGGAAAAAGAAGTTCAAGTTAAGAATAGAATTAACAGTGGTTTTTCTAAGTGCCATTTAACAAACACTCAAGTGCAGCCACATATTTTTGTGTTTAATTCTTTCTGCCATTCTTGGCCCTGTGTGCCCTGATGCACTTCTAAATCTCTGTCTCCATAAACGCATGCTCTTATTAGAACTCAATTCAATTTTAATTTCAGTGGTGCTTTATTGACAGGGGAAACATATGGTTACTTTGTCAAAGCAAGTGTTACATAGAGCAAAAAAAAAAAAAATTAAGACGACATACATAACGTTAACAATATTCTCCAGTAAATAAATGTATAAACAGGAGATATGGGATTGAAATAAAAGTAGAAATTGTGCTTTTGATGTAATAGTATACTGTCCTAAAATGTCTTAGAACTCTCTATCTCTTTACACATGTGCTCCTCTTACAACTTTTTCTCTTTTCACTTGCTCCTCTGATAATTCTTTCTCTCTGTCTCTCTCGCTCTCTCTCTAATGCTCAGTTAAACACGTGCATGTGTGTGTGTGTACATGTGCTTCCAGCAAGAGACTGACGGAGAGCCGAGCTAGTTGGTTCAGAGGCAGCCGTGCCACCACACGCAGTCAGGAAATACACATGGACAAATGTGAGACAGAGATGAGACGTGACATGTGACAAGAAGACCTGCCTTCAGCTCTGCACACAAGGCTCCAAAGGAGACAGAGCTCTAAATTTATTTCCTTAATTTCTCCAATACCAACACCAGTGCCAGAGCTTATTTATACTCTGGCCTTTAGTAATTTAGCATCAGGGTTCATTTAATGCCGTGATTCGGAAGTCCCTACCTGTAGATAAGTCCTTTTTTGGGGATTGGTGGCATGATTGGTGCTCCAAAAACTGTAAAACATTTTGTCATCCTTGACTGTACAGAAGATCTCTTTTCTGCACTCTGGTGGAGTAACTGTTCCTGCCTTCCATGAAGGCTCATAAAGGGGATGAGGACAGGCCATTTGGATCCTCATCACTGCAAAAGAGGAAACCAATGGAAAAACACCAATGGTCCCGTCTCTGGAGGGGAGTCAGTGGTGCGATGCTGAATGCATCTGAGCTCATGTTATGTTGTGCATAGGATGACAGAGGTCAGAGTGGTCAAGTCATCCATGTAGGGACAAATAGGAGGTAACTGTTGTTCATCCTGTTTATGTTTTCCTCCTACAACCAACTTGGAAGCTCAGACGATCACTTCCATTGCCATGATAAAGGCTAATGGGGAGATGGTACATCCTGCCATTCTCCTCACTTTCAGTGATTGCCATGATGTAGTGTGTTCTATTGTTTTGCAGAATTTCAAATTTTGGAAGAAGTTTCTGAGCAGGTCCTGTTACTCTTTGGCACATGAAGGACTTCGAAGGCTGTCCAGATGAGAGACTGGTCAGGCATTGACATTAAGCTTTTTAGTGTACTTGTCCATAGGACAAGTAACCCTGACGGTTTACTTGTCCTATAGGAAAGCTGGTTGTCTGGACAAGCGAGCGGCACAGGCACGAGTCACGTGAAGCATGCCGAAGGCACACGATACATACGCCAATGGCGCGTGTCACCTAGGGGTGTCTGGGGGCATGCTACTGTGGAAGTACTGAAATTACACTTTTTCATAAATTGCTTCTCTCCTGTGCGGGTAGTAAAATTGAATTTCCAAAAAATACATTTTATTACATATTGCATGCATAGCCTCTAGCCTTTTAATCTGTTAACCAAGACCTAGCTCATAATGTTTCTCTCCTGCGATTGTTCATAATTGGTGAAAAAATTAAAATAATTGGTAAATGTCGATATGCATCTGCTTCTCTCCTGTGTGGTTTCTGAATTCATCACTGTTCAGTGCATGATCATTTGCCAGTATGTTTTTTGATAAAGCAAATCAAATTATTTTATTTCAACATTTAAAAATGACTTACTGGTCCGCAGACATGGCAGTATATTGTGTTGTCCTCTTCCTTGTACCCCAGCCACGGATAATCCTGTGTCCAGCTACTCACAAACTTCCTCTCTCTTCCTTTCTCTTCATACCTCTTCTTTGAAGGTTTTACACTTGCAGGGGTTGATGCTTTGTGTTTGACTGGTGTTTTCCCTGGTATCTGGCCCGGTTTCGGAGGTTTTAGAAAAGACATTCTGTTCAGTATATTCTTCAAAAGGCGTGTTAATCGATGCGACATTCGTTATCTAATGTTTCCCGCCACAGCATCTTGCAAGAAGATGCTACGAATGCACACTCCATACATTGGTCTTGTGCACACATGATACAGGGTTCTCCCCAGAAATTTTTAGTATAGCGGTGCTGTTGGCAATTATCGCCTGAGACGGCGCTCGTTACGAGTCATTTTGACTGGTTTGAAAGCAAGAATAATAGACAAAAAATTTACACTTATGTTGTAATATCAAAGTTCTTTTTTGTATTTTTCTGTCTATGTTAAGAAAATAAATGACATTGAAAAGTTTAAAAACACATTAATATTTGATGGACATAACATTTGCTCTCTTCTTTAAAAATGACACATGTACCTGTGCAGAGTTTTTTCTGTCATGTTGACAGTTTAGCTTTTTTTTCAACATTTTTGATTGGAATTGCATACTTATTTACAATATATATATATATATATATATATATATATATATATATATATATATATAAACCTTAATTGTCTTGTTTGAACAAGAGCTAAATCTGGATATTGATTTGATTGTCAAATAAGAATCAAATTTATTGCCAAGTCAGTTCTCACATACAAGTAATTTGATCTGGTGTCATCGGTGCATAAATAACAATAATAAAAAGAAAACTAGGACTGCAAGCAGTCATATACGGGCCCTCGTTCCGCGTGACCGCCTACCCAGGGCAGTGTGTGCCCTTGTGACCAGATGTGGGCATGTGCGTGCAGGGGCAACCACTCATCACACATTTCAAATTTCAAGCAAATCACACAATGCATGAAGGAGTTGTGACATGTTGATGGTTCATCCACTAGGGGGCGCTCAGTGTACAAACAGAGGGGCCAGGTGTGTTGAGGGGCCAACCGTCATCATACATGTGAAGTTTCAAGTCAATCAGGCAAAGCATGAAGGAGTTATCATGACTTGATGTTACATGGCGAAGGGTCAAAATGGCGGCACCATAGCGGGCCACACCCTTCAACATAGAGAAAAGCTTTCGATAACTTTTGGTCAGTATCGTCTCTGGGTGATGTGGAAGAAATTTGAAGTGCATTGGACAAAATCCCTAGGAGGAGTTCGTTCAAATACAACGTGGAAATCACGCCAAAATGACAAGAAAATTCAAAATGGCTGACTTCCTGTTTGGAGTAGACCCATGGTGCAAGAGACTTTTTTGTACGTCTATGCAAGTCACACATGTGTACCAATTTTCATCTCCCTACTCCAAAAAAACCCCCATGGGGAGGGGTTTTTGAAAGTTTCAAGGGGGCGCTATTGAGGCATTTTGCCCCGCCCATGGGCGACGCCCCTATAAATTGTAAGAGGTTGTCTTGCTCGACCTGTGTATCAATTTTCATGATGATGTGACAAAATGAAAGCCGTCAAAAGGAAGAACGTAATTTCATGGCGAATCGGCCTGTCTCTCCTCTCTCTCTCTCTCTCTCTCTCTCCTGTCTCTCCTCTCTCTCTCTCTCTCTCCTGTCTCTCCTCTCTCTCTCTCTCTCTCTCTCTCTGAGGGAATGAGAGACTCTTCACTCTCTCACCGTATTCGAGCAAACTTTGGAAACATAAAGGCTTTCAACTGTAAAATAAAGCCTATAAATGAATTTTTGGGGCTATGCAAAGCAGAATGAGCTCTTTTTACCTGAAGATTTTGACGGAGTTTTTTTTTTTTCTTCACATTGTGCGCTATGAGCTGCAGCGCTGCTCAGCTCCCTGCCGGGGGGGGGGGGGGGGGGCAGCGAGCGGTCAGTTCTGCACAAACAGCCTGGTTGTATTTTAGAAAAACTACCTGATTGCAGGACAGAGTGTGACGGCACTGTCAGAACACTGTGGCGCGGCACCGTTGTTCTATTGTCTGGGGAGAACCCTGTATTAAAATGTTTTCCGATTGTCCGCTGTGTGGAGAGTGGCAGGAAAAACCGAAGACGCTTTCTTGCGAGGTGCGAGACAATTTGTAAATGAGAAAACAACTTGCCCGGTCGGACAACGATTTAGAGCTATTGCTCGTCTGATCATATTTTACACTTGTCCCGGACAATCGGACAAGCGTTAATGTCGATGGTAGCTGGAGGACACATCCAAAAGTGTTGGCTAGGTCCAGTAAGACATGCGGGTCTATTCCTTTCCCTGTTTGCAGGCTGGGTATGATGCCATATCAAGCCTGGTATACCAGCCTTCTGCACCAATGTGTCAATCAGACCTTTCTGTTTCAGGTAGTAGGTTGTCATTCTTTGAGCACCAGGGCTCAAGTAGATCTTCCCTTCAACATTCAAGAGATTGATCTGCTGGAATTGGTTGACATTTGCGGAATCATTTTTCCTGGGTGTCATCACACCCCCTGCTCTCCACCATGCTTTTGGGATAGTTCCATAGGAACCGTAAGACATCTGGAGCATTTTTGTACAGCTGGTATGGAACTCCGTTTGGTTCAGGAGATGAAGCTGCTCTTGACTTCCTTATTGCCCTCTCCACCTTCTTCCACCGTGAGGAACTGTATCTGTTACCATGAGGTTTTTTGTTTCAGCCCATAAATATATCATTCAGAAACCAACTCTGTTGCTCCACACTATTAGACAGTGACAGCATCACTTCCTAAACTTGCACTTCTTTACCATCAGCAAATGTCTGGCTGAAGTTCAATCAGTTACTCAGTCTCCAGCCAGCAGGTTTCCTGTTTAAGCCATGACACTTAACACTGAGCATGTTTACATGACCGTAATATTCATATAATATACAATTATAGACTTTTGATGAGGTGTACCCGTGATTATGCGGACCTGGTCAGGATGGGGTTCATCGAGGCCTTCCGAAATTAAAAGTCTATAACTGTTTTATTATATGGTAAACAAGAAAATTGGGAGTTTGTCAAACATACTAAAACTGAAAAATCAATCTCAAGTTTCAGCTCTTTATTATTACTGTCATACTGCACCAACAGGTCCAAAATACTTCATGAGCACAATTTCTAAAGCCCCTTTCACACCGAGGCTGCATCAAGCTTCCTGTGGTGTCATGATGACGCAGGAATGTCTGCGTCAGGTGCAGCAGGGGGCAGAGAGAAGGTGAGAACACAGCCTGCAGGTTCTCTGCACAGAGGAATCAGAGTGCAGTTTGGCTGCAGACAGACTCTGTACACTGATTTATCTTCTAGTTTATATTTGTGCTGAGCTGCAGGTCTGCGCTCTGAGTTCTGTTATCGTTTATCTTTCCTACTTTGACCGCGAGATGCGCGTGCGAGATGTGCATGCGCGTGAACGAACCGTCTGTGAGTAAATGTTGAGATGTCTGGAGTTATACTTGATGTGGACATGTCCTGTCAATCAGTCTGTGAGCAGGACTTTTATGGACTGTATTTAAACATATTTGTGAGAGAAGACCGAGGAGCTGCTACAGCCAGCAGCGTTTTTTTTGTCTGTGTCCTTAGTTTTTACTGCATTGTGTACACGGCGTCATGATGACGCATGACGCAACTCGAAGCGGGCCAAAGTAGGCGTTGTATCGTATGCAGCCTAATAAGCACCAGCAGTGTGATTCTTTTTAACAGGCTAAGATCTAAACATCTGAAATATCACAAATGTTCAATACCCACATCTTACAACAACTGTCATCCCTCAGATGTTCTGGTTGAGATGTTGGTGGCATGTTTGAAGGTATCTCCCTTTGTTCAAGTCTTTAGGTGTCTGTGTTGTTTCTTTCAGATGGTCCTCTAACTTTGCCGTTGGCACTTAAGAGATCTACTCTTTTCCTTTTTGAAAAGACATTTAGCAAACCTGAGGGGATCCTTGAAGAAGGAAGTTCTTGCTTTTTTCTTCCTGTTGCATTGAGTTCTTAAGTTTTCAGCTCTTTTAAAGTCTACATGAGGAAGTCAATGGTTGCTGTCTCATCTACTGAAGATTTCTTCCATTGCTCCCTCAGCTGTCTTCTCTCCTTGATGCTTGATTTCCCGCTGTCTTCTGGACTTTGGTGGGGTCGGTATCTCCTTCTTTCATCTGTTTTATCAAAAAAACTTTCTACTTCATATGAGTAGATCAGATCACCTATTTTTCCTCCAGCTTCTTCTCCACCGTTCCTCTGAGTCTTCCAGGGATGTTGGTCAGGTCTGCATTGATTGTTGTCCACTCTTTCATGCTGTAGGATTTTGGTTACTTCACTTGGTGTCTGTGACCTTGAATGCTCTTCTCCAAAACAGACTGTGGCTAGTTAGGTTCCATTTTCTCATGTGATGTGCTCAAGTCTCTCTCAGCTACTGGGATATTGATGCTTGGTGGACTGCGGGTTGAATCCTGCCAGTGAGCTTCATTCACCTTACTTTTCTTTTAGCAGATATTGATCAATGCAAGGACCCGTTCTTCTCTCCTTCAAACAGTTCATGTGCCCTTGCTGTATTTTCAGGCCTAACTGGTTCCTGACAGTGCATTTTTGACAGTTCAGTGTCCCTCGAGCATCATTCCAAACAGCTGGTTCAAAATTGTTTTTATCATTAAAGGAATATTTCAAAACTCAGATTACTGGCGTCAAAGGTTGAACTTGAGATTATTCATGGTCTTATCTCTTCTTGTTTGGATTATTGTAACGGTCTTTTTGCTTGTTTCAGTAAATCAGCATTGGATCGCCTTCAGTCTGTACAGAATGCTGCGGCAAGACTTTTAACTGGCACCAATAGAATATCCCATGTCACTCCAGTTTTGGTTTCTCTTCATTGGTTGCCAGTAAATTTTAGGTTTCATTTTAAAATTTTAGTTTTAACTTTTAAGGCTTTACATGGTCAAGCTCCTCAGTGTATCTCTGACCTGCTGAAACCTTATTCTTCATCCCGAGCTCTTAGACTGTCAGGTCAAAGGTTGCTGTTGGTTCCATGTACGCGGTTTCAAACTCGTGGGGATTGGGCCTTTCAGGTAGTGGCACCAAGGCTGTGGAATGCTGAATCTGCTTTTATCCCTCAGCGGTCATCTCGCAGACCAGTTGAGTCCTTGAGCCATAGCCAGTTGCTGCTTCACTCAGTGGCCTCAGAGAGTGACTTGACTGCTTCCCGGAAGGCCTGTCCTTGCACCTCCATACTCGTCAGGAGTTTTGGCAACAAGCTTTCTACACCCAACCTCCACAGGGAACATCTACACCAGTTGCGTTCTGCCTGGGCTGCTGTTTCAGTGTTCTTTAAGCTGCGTCTCCAACTGTAGCTTCCCATGGTACTGTTAGTTCCAGGATGTATAGCAATTTCTGTGAAATTTACCATGATAAGTTCTCTCTCTCTCTCTCTGTCTCTCTCTAAAAAAAAAAAGTACAGAATTGTAAACATCAGCAGATCAGTGGAAAAATCAAGGGGTCAATCAATTTCACTTTTCAAAAAAGCAGTAGTCAATGGAGCAACACGGTGGCTTAGTGGTTAGCACTTGTACCTTACAGTAAGAAGGTTGTGGGATCGCTTCCCTCCTTTCTATGAGGAGTTTGCATGTTCTGTCCGTGTCTGCGTGGGTTTCTTCCGGGTTCTCCAGTTTCCTCCCACAATCATAAACATGCTTATTTAGGGTCTTCTCCTTTATCTGCCCCTGACCAAGGCAGCGTCTCTGCATCTGGAGATGGTCCCCAGGCGTCGGACTGTGGCAGCTCACTGCTCCTAGTGGTTGGATTGTGTCTAACTGTAATTAGGATGGGTTAAATGCAGAGGACAGATTTCATTGTGTGTATATATGTACAATGACAATAAAGGCTCTATTTTATTCTATTGTATTCTATATTCATACCCAGTGGCCGTGTGTGTGTGTGTGGGGGGGGGGGGGGGGGGCTTTGTGCCCTCCACCCTATTTTGCATTCTGAGTGCATTATTAGGCACTGTGTAAATTGTAGTGTGGCATTAGACTCACTCCAAATGCACTTCTGTGTTGCACTTCATACTGTGTGCCGTAAATTTTCAAGCCAGAAACCAAGTGTGGTTTAAGCTGTTCAGTCACCATTTGCCACCTGAAGAGCTTCACTGTGCTTTAGTATTTATTCTAAAGGTTTGGAGGAAAAGAAAACCATTCTCCCAAAATCTATTCACCTCTTCATTGATTTGATGTTGGTTGCAGAGAGCACTGTCAAACTCACCACTCCCAAGTCCTAAATAAGTGTTCAACATGGTTTAACTCCAGAAGAGAGTAAGAAAATGATTCACATCATTTCTTACTCAAACTAAGCCATTCAGTGAGCCCTCATGTCCTGTGAACTGTGACATTCATCAAGTTTCTCAACTTACGTAGTTCAGTCTTTCTTTCATTTGTCCCCCATTTTCAGTTTTTAAGTATAATCATCCATGCACATAGCTGGTACTCATGGTGTTTGTGCATACTAAAAATAAATGATGTGCAGCAGAAAACACAAGGAAAGTACTTCATAAGAGGAAAGCAATGACAGATTATAGGAAAAGTGTTTCCCTCTGCTGTGCATTAATGATGTTTCACACACACGAGCACGATGATGACCAGTTATGTGCATCCCTGAATATAATTTAAATTTTTAACACAGACCTGGTGGCAAAATATCTGAACAGCTGTGGCTGCTTGATATGCTAATACAGATTTGTGAATGAAATGTCAATGACCAGTTAGCTTGTTCTTGTTCCACTAGTGTATGCAGAGATGGACAATTGACCTGTGATACCTCCAGTTGTGTCGTGAGCTGTCACTGGTCAGCCTGGTCGTCATGGTCACCATGTGATGTAACCTGCGGTGTGGGTCAGCAACAACGCTACAGGTGAGCCTTTTTAATTCAATGATGGTTCATGGACTTCATCCTCTTAACATGCAGTGAACATAGGCACATTTTAGTGTAACACAAATAAATTGTTGCTTTTTCAGCCTGTCTTATTTAGACAAGTCAAGGGATGGACACATGAACATTTCTAAGACAATTAATATGTAAACATCCCATGATTTGTCAAAAGAATAGTTGATGTGGATGTACTTATTTGTATTAAAACAAACATTTATTGATTTATTTTGTTATTTAGTTTGCCCTGTTACTTAGAGGCTGTGGAATTGGTGGACTGTGTATAAAACGGGTTGTAATTCCTAAATGGTTAATGCAGTGTTTTTGTTAAGTCTATTGTATGCAAGGGGATGATCTACAAGACAAACATGTGTTTTCTGTTTAATTTCAGCTATATTGTGGTGGTGCAGATAGGCACAATGACAAAAATTGTGTGGTCAGGGCTTCAGACAAACTTTTTTTTTTACTAGGAACACTGTAGCCCCTTACTGTAAAATTTTAGGAGCAGGAGCAGCAGATTTAGGGGCACAAAACTGAAGTCAACCTTCAATGGAATAATTCACATTTTCCATATTTTAACAGTAATTTAATTTAATCATTATTTAACCAGGTTAGTCCATTGAGATCAAGATGTCTTTTGCAAGGGAGACCTGGACAGTTATAAAGTTTCCAATTCACCTATCCTACATGTCTTTAAATATGGGAGGAAACCAGAGCACCCAGAGGAAACCCGCACAAACAGAGGGAGAACATGCAAACTCCACACAGAAAGGTCACAGGTGGAATCAAAGCCATGACCTTCTTGCTGTAAGACAAGTGGCAAGTGATACTGAAAAAAGTTTGGTCATTAATGCAGAATTTACAATATGCAGCTTTATTTTAAGTTCATATGTCTGTTTGAATTGAAATTATGCATATGATATTTTCTCCTTGACCTCAGCAATTTGTTGCTGTAGAGCAGTGGTCACCAACCCGTCGATCGCGATTGACAGGTAGATCTATAAGCCTTTCCTAGTGGATCTCTTAAGTCTCAACCAATTTGGTTGAAGCTGCTGCAGCGTATATAGCTCTATGAACATAGTTTTCATTCATTGAATGGGAACGCGGTCCCTGCTGTAGTTCCAAGATCAACCACCATATGGGTTGCAATGACAGAGTGGCGCTGTATGTGTTCATCAAGTCCAAAAAAGAGCGAAGAAGAATAAGTTAAAGCAACAAAAAAAATGGCAATGGCAGATACCTCACGAAAAAAGTCAAAGACCTACCATTTTCATCCAGAATGGGTGGAGGAATTTATTTTTACCATGGTGAAGGACAAGTGTGTTTGCATGTTATGCCACCAACCGCAGGCGCTTTCTAAACGAGGGAACCTGCAGCGGCACCACGAAACCAACCACCCGAAGTTTAAAGACAGCTACCCGCCAAACAGCTCTATTCGTATAAAAAAGGTTGGCGAACTGAAAACAGCATTGAAAGCCCAGCAGTTGTTTTTCACCAAACTTTAAGGCTGGCACAGAAGCTTTGTTTCACATGAGTCATATCTTGGCTAAACACAAAAAGCCGATTACAGACGGTGATTTGTTTAAAGAAGCCATGCTCGCTACTGCAGAAACTATATTTAATGACTTCAAAAACCAAGACTTCAAGAAACAAATTCTGTTTCAGAATGCTCAAAAGACCAAATTAACTCATTACTTCAGAAAACATTCTGTTTTCACAAATTCTGAAGCATTTGGTCTTTCTAAAACAGTGAATTTATTTCTTGACGCAAATGTGTCATTTATAGTAGTATAAAATATAAAGCTTGCTAAATCTTCTAAATCACAAAAATAGACCGAAAACAGCTCTAAATTCATTGAATTTCTGAATTGTATTCAAATAAGATTCTCAAATACTGTTAAAATAAAGAATTTTCCTTTTGGAAGTATTATTTTTATTTTTGTTTACAGTATGATTGGTAGATCTTGTCTTCTTCTCAGGCAGAGCAAGGGGATCTTTGGCTTAAAAAGGTTGGTGACCACTGCTGTAGAGGGCCTGGATCTGGTACTGGAGGAACTATTTAGAAAAAAATGTCAGTGGTTCATTTCACCATTGTTGGCTGAGTTTGCCACTGCCAACATTGTGACATTTACGAGTACTTAGTCTCATGAATGTTGAGTTGTTATTATTCATTCATTCACTCACTCATTTTCTATTCACCTTATTCAGCCATTCCCACTATCCGATCACTACTGTGGCTGGTGTGTTGGGCCAAGACACAAGCACAGAACCTTACCATATGACATGGACCACTGTGGCACGTCAGAAGCCATACAGCCGGCCGCGAGCAATGACGGAAATGGGTTCAGGATGTAGGGCCCCAGGAGAAACCAGGAAAAAAAGGGCAGCGGAAGGGCACAGGGGCCAGGAAGGGCAGCCCCCAGAGCCCCGGGGCAGCACGACGAACCAACAGGGGAGCGGCCCGGTGGCACCGGTGACCCCCCCCCCCGACCCCCCCTACCATGGATGCACAGGGAGCAGCCTCATACCCAAGGGACGCACGCAGGGCACCTGCATGAGCCCACCAAAAGGGGGAGCCCCAGAACCGCATCGCCACGGCCCCCAAGGCGGGAGCAAGCGGCAGCAAGAACGGGGGTTAAAGGAGCCATTTTTACAATAGAGGCGTTTCCGTTTTGTCTTGGGACTTCCGGTGAGCGGTGTTTTCAGTACAGAACAATGGAAGATATTACTTGGGTAGAAACAAAAGCCTTTTGGAAAACCTCAAAGGGATTGACTCTGGCTCACCCATGGCTCATGACATGAAAAAGTGGCCCTCGATTATTTTGTGTTGTCACAGACGGTTTGGCTATGAGGAACTACGAGCTCCGTGCCGCACAATCAAGTTAAAATACTACCCGACAAGTAGTACCACCGTAATGTCAAGATTACGTAACGTTAATATACACACACAACTTCAACCGCATAGTCCAATTAAGGGTCGCGGGGGGGCTGGAGCCTATCCCAGCAGTCATAGAGCACGGGGCGGGGTACACCCAGGACAGGACGCCACAAACAGACAAACAAACACAGCCACACCCACTTGCACACCTACGGACAATTTAAAGATTCCAATCCACCTAACCCGCATGTCTTTGGATGTGTGAGGAAACCGGAGCACCCGGAGGAAACCCACGCCAACACGGGGAGAACATACAAACTCCACACAGAAAGGCCACAGGTGGGAAATGAACCCATGACCTTCTCGCTGTGAGGCCGTTGATTCTTCAACAGAGTGTTGTCGTCCAACCATTTATCTGGGTAAATATCCAGTGATGTGGGTTTCTTCTCTATAAAATAAAAAGAACAGACATAGGGACGTTTGGGTGGATTTTTCAAATTCAGCGCTTTAGCCAGCACCGGAGATCCTTATCTTTCAATGGAGGAGGGAACACGTTAAATGCTCATTGACAGGACTCAGAGCTCTACTTTCCATGTTCAAAACATTGTTCTGAAAGCGTTAGTTTCCTCTTCTTCCACTTGTTGTGGCACCCAAGAACTGAAAAATTAATGCTGCTCATGTTTGGACACTTGTAGCGTACTGTGTTCCCACATAGCTAATCATCAGACACAGTGGCAAACCCGAAGTTGTTTGACAAAATGGAGCAGCCCACCCTGACTTCCTGAATAAGGTGAATACCCACTGACTCCAAGGGTAATGGGGGGGTGGGGGCTGGAACCTGTCCCAGCAGTCATAGGGCGTGAGGTGGGGTACATCCTGGACAGGATGGCAGTCTATTGTATTATAGCACAGTTCATCACAACATCTACAAAGCAAAAGCCATACATCAACAACATCCAGAAACGCCGCTACCTTCTCTGGGCCCAAACTCATTTGAAATGGACAGACACAAAGTGGAAAAGTGTGCTGTGGTCTGATAAGTCCACATTTCAAATTGTTTTTGGAAATCATGGACATTGTGTCCTCCGGACAAAGAAGAAAAAGACCACCCAGATTGTTACCAGCGTAAAGTTCAAAAGCCAGCATCTGTGATGGTACGGGGGTGTGTTAGTGCCCATGGCATGGGCAGCTTACACATCTGTGATGGCACCATCAATGCTGAAAGGTACATCCAGGTTTTGGAGCAACACATGCTGCCATCCAAGCAACGTCTTTTTTCAGGGACGTCCCTGCTTTTTTGAGCAAGACAATGCCAAGCCACATTCTGCACGTATTAGAACAGTGTGGCTTCGTAGTAAAAGAGTGTGGGTACTAGACTGGCCTGCCTGCAGTCCAGACCTGTCGCCCATTGAAAATGTGTGGTGCATTATGAAATGCAAAATACGACAACAGAGACTGTTGAACAAGTGAAGTTGTTCATCAAGCAAGAATGGGAAAGAATTCCACATACAAAGCTTCAACAATTAGTGTCCTCAGTTCCCAAACATTTATTGAGTGTTGTTAGAAGGAAAGGTGATGTAACACAGTGGTAAACATACCACTGTCCCAACGTGTTGCAGGCTTCCATTTCAAAATGAGCAAATATTTGCACAAAAACAATAAAGTTTATCAGGTTGAAGATTAAATATCTAGTCTTTGTGGTGTATTCAACTAAATATAGGTTATATAGGTATATAACAATATACTAGGAATATAGCAATTTGAAATGTGGACTCATCAGACCACAGCACACTTTTCCACTTTGTGGCTGTCCATTTCAAATAAGCTCGGGCCCAGAGAAGGCGGCTGTTGTTGATGTATGGCTTTCGCTTTGCATGGTAGAGTTTTAACTTGCACTTGTAGATGTAGTAATGAACTGTGTTAACTGATAATGGTTTTCTGAAGTGTTCCTGAGCCCACGCGGTAAGATCCTTTACACAATGATGTCGGTTTTTAATGTAGTGCTGTCTGAGGGATCGAAGGTCACAGGCATGTTGGTTTTCGGCCTTGCCGCTTACGTGTAGAAAGTTCTCCAGATTCTCTGAATCTTCTAATTATATTATGGACTGTAGATGATGGAATACCTAAATTCCTTGCAATTTAACGTAGAGAAACATTGTTCTTAAACTACTGGACTATTTTTTTCACGTCGTTCACAAAGTGGTGATTCTCACCCCATCTTTGCTTGTGAACGGCTGAGCATTTTGAGGATGCTTCTTTTATACCCAGTCATGACACTCACCTGTGGAATGCTCCAAACAGGTGTTCTTTGAGCATTCATCAACTTTCCTAGGCTTTTTTTTGCCACTGTCCCAGCTTTTTTGAAATGTGTTGCAGGCATCCATTTCAAAATGAGCAAATATTTGCACAAAAACAAAAAAGTCTGTCAGTTGGACATTAAATATCTTTACTTTGTGGTGTATTCAATTGAATATAGGTGGAAGAGGATTTGCAAATGATTCTATTCTGTTTTTATTTACATTTCATACAGTGTCCCAACTTCATTGGAATTGGGGTTGTAAAAAACACTGCGTGTGAGTGCGAGTGATTGCATCACCGCACAGCATCACAGCACAGCTCATCTGAACGATTATAACGAGATGTTAAATCTATCATAAACATTCTTTTACAGCTACTCATAAGAAGGAATGAACATGCAACTGTTTTACCAACCAATTGTAATATAAATAGTACAAATAATGATCTTTCAGACGTTCCATTGCATTCTCCACCTCATTAAGCGCTTGAGAGAAAGAGAAAAAAAACGGCAGATGAAACGGTCCTCTGTGATTCCGAAAGCGATTAGAAACATTTTCAACAGCCAACTCTGAGGGAAAATGATAAATCTGTGACGAAATAATTACTTTATACATGCAGCGTTCAGCACACAAAACACCGCGTCCAGTGGAACAAATCACGGCGTCCAGCTGGGAACACTTCTACCAAGATTTACATGTCATCCCAACCTGTGATAATGAAGATGATGATTAGGCATATGTCATTAAACATTAAAGTCAAATGAAACAAAAATCCAGTGAATCATATGTAAAATGGCCCATTGAAATTGCAAAAGGCCCATTATGTTTAGCACTGAGGGGCCATTGCCCCATTCACATTTTTCACCAGCTGAATCCTTTTAGTGGGAAAAAAATCTTCACGGCTGCAGCGATCGGACCCAGTCTTAATTTTAGACAGCTTTAAGCAAAGCCCCTGCTATTTTTTCGGCGTCTTTTTCGAAAATTGACCACTCAAATGACAGCAGGACGGCTCGCTGCCTAAAACCTTGGTTCTCGCTCCCGTGAATTTTTAATCCCGTACCGTCCCAATCACATGATAAATAGCAAAGTTAACTCCCATTTTCGGGAATGGCCGTGACCCGTGGGATTCCCGAAAAAATGTCAGCCTCCACTACGATCACACACGCCATACAGTGGTCTCGCGCACACATTATCATTTTTTCCGATTGTCCGCTGCGTGGATAGTGGCGGGAAAAACCGAAGATGCTTTCTCGCGAGGTACGAAACAAGATATGATGTAAATAAGAAAACAAAAAGGCGGCGGTCAGGAATTTTGGTTCAGAGTGATGAAAATAAAAAATTTGTACATTTTAAACCAAAAAATGGCACTTGTCCGGTCGAACAACGATTTAGAGCATATTGCTTGTGACCGATCACATTTTACACTTGTCCCGGACAATTGGACAAGTGTTAATGTCGATGCCTGCTTGTATACTGGATCATGATCACAAAAAACATTTCAGCATACTGCATTGTCACTGCCGACACTCCCTTACAATGCATGTAATACACATTATGATGTACTTTAACACCACATCTGAGCACATGAACATCAAAAGAATCAGGCCCATTGCTTTCCTGTTCACACATTATCCAGATTTGGATTAAATTGAGGAATTGTCTCAATTCTCCTATGAATTTGTCTTGTCAGGTCTCCAGTGAATCCAGTTGGAGCAGTGGAAGTCCATCCCTGTCCAGGAGACTCCACTGAAGTCCGCAGATGTTTCATTCCCTGCCTCTCTGGTACATGGCTTGAGACACCATGCACACAGTCGTAATGCTGCTACTCTGTTGTATATTTTTACCTTTGGTGTTATTTCTTGTCTGTCTAAGCTTAGGAACATCAGTAATAGAGCGTCGTTAGTTCAAGACATTTGTAGTTATTTTGCATGTGTAACTAATCTTTATTGCAATGTATCTTCCTGTAAAATTACTGTTACGCTGCCAGGCTTCTTTGATAGCCATCAGTTCAAAACTACATGATCAGGGTGGACAAATGGTTGGAATGTCAATTGTAACCCAATTTTAATCAATGTGATTCATGTTGGAACAATTAAACTGATCTCTGCGGCAATCAACAGTTAGAGTAGCAAATGTAAGAAAACTAAATTATTTGAAAACATCATTGGCTGGGGTCCAAGAGTTTAATTCATTCATCCATTTATCTTCTACCACTTAGTCCAATTAAGGGTCGTGGGGGGCTGGAGCCTATCCCAGCAGTCATAGAGCTCGAGGCGGGGTACACCCAGGACAGGACGCCAGTCTGTCGCAGGGCCACAAATAGACAAACAAACACAGACACACCCACACACACACACACAGACAAATTTTTTTTTTTTATAAAGATTCCAATCCACCTAACCCGCATGTCTTTGGATGTGGGAGGAAACCGGAGCACCCGGAGGAAACCCACGCAAACACGGGGAGAACATGCAAACTCCACACAGAAAGGCCACTGGAATTGAACCCACGACCTTCTTGCTGTGAGGCAACAGTGCTAACCACTAAGCCACCGTGCTGCCCCCAAGAGTTTAATATTTTATCTTATTTATAGTTTATTGCATGAGGAAAGTCTTAATAAGTCCTGATTTTGCAGTGTATGTTGGTTTGCCTGTTCATTGTTTGTCACTTGTAAAAATTATCCCATATTATTTCCAGTTTGTCAAAGAAGACTCCAGTGTTTTCCTGCATAGAGAAATGTACATGTACCAACTCAGTCTTGGGTAGATTCAACAATGGGCTTTGGCTGAACTAAAGGCTTGGCCTGATGCTGTGCCTAGCACAAATAATTCATAATCATCCTCATTGTTCAGTGACGTTTTTTATTGTTTTGCAGCTTTAAAGTCAGTGCAGGGACAAGCGTACGTTTATTTGATTAGTGTTTCCAGTGTCAGGATGTCTCTTGAAGATTCAGTTGTCAGCCGATGTGCGAAGCAGAATTTATCAGCACAGCACAAAAGGTTGCAAAGACTGAAAAAAAAAAAAAAATTTTTACAGTCATACATTTGTCAGTATTTAGCAGCCAGTCTGCTCTGTGTCAGCCTGATCCATTCGGATCTCAGAAGCTAAGCAGGGCAGGATCTGGTTAGTACTTGGATGGGAGACCTCTTTGGAACACCAGCGGCTGTGTGTGTTTCTCCAGGTAAAACTGGAGTTGCGTCAGGAAGGGCATCCAGCGTAAATGTTGTGCCAATTACCAATGCGGATCTGTATCCGCTGTGGCGACCCTGAACAAAACCGGGAGCAGCCGAATGACCAACAACAACATTTGTCAGTATTTGTGAACTTGGAAAAGGCATATGACCAGGGTCCTTTGAATTTTCATGGGAATGGTGCTGCGGGAATATGGGGCACTGCACTGTGATAAGAATCAGTACCTCCAATTCCGAGACCATGATCCTCTTTTGGAAAAGGATGGATTGTCTCCTCTGGGTCGGTGGGAAGTTATTGGAGGAGTTTCAGTGTCTTGGGGTCTTGTTCTCACCTATGGTCATGACTGAAAGAATAAAGTTGCGGATACAAGTGTCAGAAATTAGATTTTTCTGTCTGGTGTCTGGGCATACATTCCAGGACAGGGAGAGATGCTCCACTATCTGGGAGTGACTGAGTAGAGCTGTTGCTTCTTTGCATCAAAACCAGCCAGCTAAGGTGGTTCAAGCATCTGGTTAGGGTGATGCCTGAGGGAGGTGTTCCTGACACATCCAACTTTGAGGAGGCCCTGGGAAGACCCAAGACATGCTGGGGGGATTATATTTCCCAGATGGCTTAGGAATGCCTTGGGATCAGGAAGAGTTAGAGGACTTGGCCCGAGGATAGGGAAGTGTGGGGTGAGTTGCTTGGTTGACTGTCATTGGACGGGGACCAGGACCAGGAGAAGTAGTGATAAGTGGGGGAGAAAAATGAACATTTGTCAGTTCACTCAGCAAGTTTTTCTCTGTGAAACAGTACACGTTCTTGTGTTTCTGACAGTCTTGCATGGTTCAATTTAATGAATTTAATGTTGTCCCTCTTACTTATTAAAAAATAAAGCAATCTAAAAGGGACATGGATTTTATATACCCGTAGCATCCTGGGCTGTGGAATCGCTCCGTACATATGTAGAAATTGTCAACAAAGTCACCAATGTTTGAAGTCTGCATTCAGTGGTGTCATGAAGCAGTGCTTCAAGGCGCAGTGCATTGTGGGATCTTGCTAGCATACATGGTGGAGTCAAAGGTATAGCTTGTCATGGTGCAACTTTTTTGTTGGCAGTTGGGCAATGTAGTCTCGTTTGAGGGTGGACGATAAAGGGGTTAAATGAAGGAACAAATGATGCAAAAATTATACTTGCAGGGACAGTGTCATTTTCGCCCGTTCACTCATCTGTCCCCATCATAAACATGGCACTTTCTCTTTTTGGGCAAATTACATGGAAACAAAGTGAAAATGCAGTGGAAAGTGGACATGTGTTGTGGTTTGTTTATGACCCAGAGCTCAAACATGTTGAGGCAGTTGTATAGGCGCCGGTGAGAGACTGCAGCTACTGTGTCCACCTTCAACTCCTTATTTTTCACATTAGATCTTGCTAAAACACACCGACACAAGAAACGACTCCAACTTACTGCTGAGCACCGAACACAGCTCTCGCTTTGTGATTACAGAGATTGGATCGCCCTGAGAAGGGACCCCCTCACTCCATACAGTAACCATTAAAAAAAAAAAAAACTGTAGCTTTATTTGGTAATAATAAAAATAGATCGTACAATTTACAAATATAAAATGTTTACTCATTTCGACTGAGTGAGTGATTCAACATCTTGCAGCTAAAGACTAACATGATTAGCTGATGAACTTCAGCGGTGCAGTAACAGCATGTTTTATTTTTAGATTATTCACTCACCTCAGACAAATTTACAGGAGTTCCGTTGCTCAAACTGTGTGTGTGTGTGTGTGTGTGTGTGTGTGTGTGTGTGTGTGTGTGTGTGTGTGTGTGTGTGTGTGTGTGTGTGTGTGTGTGTGTATATGCCCAAATGTGAAGAAATTCAGACTGAGTCTGTCTGAATGAGTCATCACAGCAGCTGCTGGCTCTCTCTCTCTGAGCGGCTTGTGTGGGTCTCTGGCCGGGCGAGCACCTTCAGCTCTGTCTGGCGTCACTGATGCACAGTCGCTGAAAAAAGCTCCTCCCAGCAGGGTGACGTTCATCTCTTCTTATGCTTTTTTACCAATTAATCTTGTAGCTATGACTCGCAGACTGAGCGTTTCGCCTTTTTTTGGGAACACACAACGCTTCACCAACACAGACTGCAAAAAAACAAAAAAACAAAAAAAGGGTATCAGCAAGACGTGTTAAACCTCCGGCGGAAATGCGTTTGCTGAATTGCAGAGCAAGAGGGATAAAACACGTTCTGGTGTCTCATGATACCAGCACACTCACTCTGCAGCTGAAGAGACCTTATTTTTAGTCCAGTGCATCCATGAGCGCATACATTGGGGCCAAAAAGTATTTAGTCAGCCCCTGATTGTGCCAGATTTCCTACTTAGAAAGATTAGAGAGGGCTGTAATTTTCATCATAGGTACACTTCAACTATGAGAGACAAAATCAGGAAAAAAAACTCCATGAAATCACATTGTAGGATTTTTAAAGAATTTATTTGTAAATTATGGTGGAAAATAAGTATTTAGTCACCCACAAACAAGCCAGATTTCTGGCTCTCACAGACCTGTAACTTCTTCGTTAAGAAGCTCTTCTGTCCTCCACCTGTTACGTGTATTAATGGCATCTGTTGGAACTCTAATCTCAAACAGTCAAACTCTAAACTCAACCATGGCCAACACCAAAGAGCTGTTGAAGGACACCAGGAAGAAAACTGTAGATGTGCACCAGGCTGGGAAGAGTGAATCTACAATAGGGAAGCAGGTTAGTGTGAATAAATCAACTGTGGGAGCAATTCTAAGAAAATGGAAGACATACAAGACCATTGATAATCTCCCTCGATCTGGAGCTCCACGCAAGATGTCATCCCATGGAGTCAAAATGATCATGAGAACGGTTAGCAAAAATCCCAGAACTACACAGTGGGACCTGATGAATGACCTGCAGAGAGCTGGGACCAAAGCAACAAAGGCTACACACTATGTAGAGAGGGACTCAAATCCTGCAGTGCCAGGCATGTCCCTCTGCTTAAGCCAGTACATGTCCAGGCCCATCTGAAGTTTGCCAGAGAGCATATGGATGATCCAGAAGAGGATTGGGAGAATATCGTGTCGTCAGATGAAACCAAAATAGAACATTTTTGTAAAAACTCAACTTGTCGTGTTTGGAGGAAGAATAATGCTGAGTTGCATTCCCCGAACAGCATACCTACTGTCAAGCACGGGGGTGGAAACATCATGCTTTGGGACTGCTTTTCTGCAAAGGGGACAGGACGACTGATCTGTGTTCAGGGAAGAATGAACGGGGCCATGTATCATGAGATTTTAAGCCAAAACCTCCTTCCATCAGTGAGAGTATTGAAGATGCAACGTGGCTGGGTCTTCCAGCATGACAGTAACCCCAAACACACTGCTCAGGTAACAAAGGAGTGGCTCCGTAAAAAGCATTTCAAGGTCCTGGAGTGGCCAAGCCAGTCTCCAGACCTCAACCCCATAGAAAATTTGTGGAGGGAGTTGAAAGTCCATGTTGCCCAGCGACAGCCCCAAAACATCACTGCTCTAGAGGAGATCTGCATGGAGGAATGGGCCAAAATACCAGCTACAGTGTTTGTAAACCTGGTGAAGACTTACATGAAACGTTTGACCTCTGTCATTGCCAACAAAGATTATGTTACAAAGTATTGAGTTGAACTTTTGTTATTGACCAAATACTTATTTTCCGCCATAATTTACAAATAAATTCTTTAAAAATCCTACAATGTGATTTCCTGGATTTTTTTCTCATTTTGTCTCTTACAGTTGAAGTGTACCTATGATGAAAATTACAGAACTCTCTAATCTTTCTAAGTTGGAGAACTTGCACAATCAGGGACTGACTAAATACTTTTTGGCTCCACTGTAGATGACTTGTTATTTACTCAAACTCTGTTTGAAAATCACAAATGTGCTGGGTTCACTCCTTTTCACCAAGTAGAAGATAGAGCCCTTAAACCTATGAACTTGTGTATCTAATACATCTTATTAACACACTTTTTTACTGTTGCTGTCCCTTTTTCTACTTGAACAACAGTTTCATTCCCTGGAGTGAAACACAATATATTAACAAGAGCAGTCGGAGATTTCTGATGTCTGCCAAGGGTTGATGAGGACTCAAAATAAAAGATGTGGGATTCACATCGTTATCCAGGCTTTGCCTGGATCTGGATTCCACAACACAATGCAATAATTGCATACTGATCCAGAAAGGTTCAACTGATCAAGAACTTGCAATCTGATATTTAATTCACAAGCTGAAACAAAATAGTGTCTTCCTGATCTTGCTTTTACATCAGAACCCGCATATTGATCCAATCACTTCCAACAAATCTTGAGCCAGAATCCAGATCCGGATCACCTCCAAAAGTCTGTGGAGTCTTCCATGGCCTAATATCTATCTGTGGTGAAAATGTCATAAAAATCTGTGCAGTAGTTTTCACGTAATCCTTAAAAGTCTACAAAGTGAAATCCTGATCCAGGATTTGGATCCAGATAACCTCCAAAATTTAATAGAGTCTTCCAAGGCCTAACACCAATGTGTGGCAAAAATTTGGTGAAAATCCATTAAGTAGTTTTAACTTAATCCTTCAAAGCTTATATAAAGGTAAATTTTGATCCAGAATCCGGATTCGGATCACCTCCAAAATTTAAATGGCTCTTCCAGGGCTTTATAACTATCTGTGTGAAAATTTAAACAAAATGTGTGCAGTATGGCTGTTCATGTTATATAGTGAAAAAAAACGTTGTGGGAGACTTTGGCCCACATGTTGTATTTGTTCCACTGGGGTTTTTGTAGGTGCAAACCAAATTTGAACTCAATCAGATAAGATTTAGAGGCCCCCCAGAGTGACACATTTTCCTCTCCCTCCGCTAGCAAGCCAATGCCACCCTAACGGGAGAAGACTCTGGTGCCATTATTTTTTTTTTTACAGGTACATGTGAAGCAGGGCTCTGAAAACTATGCAGGGCAACTAAGCAGGGCTCTGAAAACTCTGCTGATCTGAGGAATTCCGCAGATTTCATCATGGGGGGTGTTAAGCCCCTTTCACACCAGGCCCACTTAGAGTTGTGTCGTGCAGCGTCAGGATAACGCCACGTGGAAGCAACACAGTGTCAAGACGATGTAGCTCAATTCCAAAACAGTGTGAGGGACGCAAAGGACGAAGCGAATCGGACGCCAAAATTTAAACATGTTTAATTTTTTTCTGCGTCGAGCACAGGACGCAGAAAGGAAGAGGTTTCAATGCAAGTCAGGGCAACATGACGTGACTCAACGTAACTGGAAACCACACCCTCACAATACAACATTACCTGATGCCAATTTCTGATTCCTGCTGTGTTCCATTGTTTCCGAAGTATACATCACACAGGATTGTTTTTATACCGTGTACACAATGCAGTAAAACTACACATTCAAAAAGAGCACAGTGTTATGTTTCGGACGCGGTCGGAGCACCGACCCAGCATTTGAAAGGACCCAGCATAAAATAAGCAGAGCACGGTTCAAAAGGTAACAGAATTTAATAAACATAACAGTGAGTGAAGTGCTAAATAACTAAAAAGTCCACGGTCTGGTGAGGTGGAAACATGGCGCGCTCTCAACAGCGCAAACGGTCCGGAGCCACAGCAGTTCAGACCCAGGGACCCCGCCGACACCCCCCAGGTGGCCGCGACAAACCAAGTCTGTGAAGAAAGAAAACATGGAGGTGAGTCCAGCTCCACACAGAGAGACACAACTCAAAGGTGCACGCAATCAGCAAACACTTCCTGGCTTAAATCTATACATCAGCTTCTCACCCTGCAGGCACGGAACAACTCAGTTCAAATCTCCACTGCAGCAGAAGCTGATTAGACAATTAGCATAATGTGACAGCTCGATACAACAAGGTGTGAGGGACACCAAATCCACTGTCATTACTTCATAAAAGTCACCAAAACCAAATTACCTCAGGAAGTGTGCTGAAGAGCGTGAGACCTCACCCAATCCTCCTTCACAGACTGTGGAGTCAAACCTGGAGCGGTCTCTGCGTCCTGTCAGATCCCGATATTTTTTTTTTAGATACACGGCACACGCTCACCCTCCGATGAGTGTGTTTGTGTACTAAACCAGCTCTCCGTCTCTGGGGTCCGACCTTCGTGTCTCCACGGGTATTACCCGGCAGGGCTGCACAAAGGCTGTTCAAGCTGGTGGCGAGGAGATTCGTCTAGCCGCTCACTGCCTCCATCCGGACGTACACCCCGCTGACGCTGATCTCGCACCCCGGTCGTATAGCCTTCTCTGGAACCAGGATACGAACCGGCCACGCCCGTTAACGGCAGCTCTCCTCTTATGGATCAGGGCTCTTGGAATGTTGCTAGATTTTAAATTTAGTGACTCATACAGCGAGTCCCCAGGATGCGTTAATTTCATTAAAACCAGACTAACCTTTTAGAGCACTTTTTGATGTTGTACACCCAATAAACTTTAACTTTTACACCTTAACAAGCATCAATAAATCCAATGTCCGAGCCTTAACACTTTAACTGCATGCTTGGAAATTTATTGCAGGTTTTGCAAGTGCCGACAACATAATCAAAATAGGATATATGATGATAATTTCACAACAGTGATTGGCAGAGATTTTTGTTTTTGATTCAATAATACTGTCTGATCTTACTTTGACTGGACTGGATTGACTTCTTAACAATTTTTCTAGGAGTGAGGGAAGGAGGTTTTTGAGGTTAAAGTCCCCAGCTCGATGAACTTGATTTCCTCTTCATCAGCTATTAGTCGTTAGCTGACCACGATCCTTGTGTGATGTTGTAATCCTTCAGGAAATTAATCCACATAAGAGTTTATTCCTTCTTCAATCAACCAAAAGTTGATCTAATCCATTCTGGTATGATGTGATGTTCCTTGAGAGAGAAAACGTTGAAACTTCCCCACTCAGACTTAAGGCCAGTGATTATTCTCCAATGCTCTGCTACTCCATGACTGGACGGCCTGAGTGGGAGTTGAAAACTCTCTCAAATGATCTCTTATGGCTCCAATCCTCTCACTCCACGATTCCAATTGCTGCTCACAAGACGGTCAAGTCTTGTGATCTCCTCGTAGCAGGGGAGAAGTGACAACAGCACCTCTCCCTGGAAGAATAACCCCGTTTCCTGGTGTTTCACAGTTTATATATGTGCTGGACTCTTGTTGTATTTAGATGAGCTTGGTTACCATGGGGACGCTGGTGACTCAAAACCTCCTCCCTTCTCCTTCCCTTACTGGAAGCCATCTGCGGCCCTTTGCCAGTAACTTATTTCTCAAGTTCCTCTTTTCTGTTAACACTTCAGCTTTACTGAGAATTCGTTTTTCTAAATCATGTCTTTAGAATCACATCAATCATATTCAATCATTTCATTACAACTCTCTTTCACATAAAAACAATTCATATGATCATATACAAACATTTTCATTCCTTATTATTCATTTTCATATCTTAATCATTTGATCAGTTGTTTATCATCAGCTTTTCTGGCCTCGTTGCAACATCACTTCACTTCCTCTTTCTCTCTGACTGCACTGTTTATGAAAAACAACTCATATAATCATTCATTTCACTTATTTGTAACATACTTTTTCTAATACTTTTTCTAATCAACTCTTAATTTTATTACATTAATAGTTCATTTGATCATACTTGTTATGTTAGAATCATTCTTAGACATTACTTTTAACACATTAATACTTCATTTGATCATACTTTGTCATCTTAGAATCATCTTTAGACAGAGTTCATTCCGTGGGCCTCCCCATCTGCAATGGAAAAGTCCGGTATGACCTCACTTACTCCGGGAAAGTACCAAACACTGTCCAGTTTAATCCAACAGCATGTATATTAATCCAATGGCACGTACTATATTCCAAGATGAAAACAAGCTGAAAGCAAGCTTAAAGTCATCTTTCCTGACACCCCCTCCATGACTTGAAGCTCTGCCGATCTCTCTATGCCTCCATAAAAACATCCTCGTCGTCGTCGACAGGGTGAAGGGTGAGCACTTCTTTTTCATCCACCATCGGAGACAGAACAGGAGGAGCTGGAGTTGAACGACACTCATCCAGCACCACGTACTCCTCTCTGCCCATGTGTAGATTGCTGTCGCCGTCAGAAGGCTGCTCTTCCAGTAGTGGTGATTGTGATGGTAATCCTGATGGAGACGGAGTTGCCTCATATTCCTGAGATGATAATCCGTCAGGGAATGATGGTGCGCATGGTGAAGTGGGGGTGACGGGTGTATAACACGGTGTAACTGGTGTAGATGGTCGTGGTGATGTATCCTTCGGTTGAGGTGAAGCTTCAGCGTGAATATCCTCAGGCTCGGGCTGTTGAAGGTGTTCGTCCAGGAACACCTGCGTGAGGGCCTCCAAACACCAGTTCATATCCTCGGTCTGCACTCCAACCTCCACATTGCGCTGTGGAGATGAACGTGGAACTGGTGGTAATGAAGGACCAATGGCCACGATCCGGCCATCGGCAAGATGAGCTGTGGAGAATCTTATTCCCGTAGGATACATCCACATTTTGGTAAACACGGGGCAATACATATATCCTTCTGGAGACACTATAGTGTCAGATCGTATTTGATCACTCAAGAGAGAATGCCAGATCATGTCTGCCTCGATCTCAATTTTTAAGTATGCTGCTGTTGGTACCTGGGGCAGAAAAGAAGTATCCTTCCGTCCCAATATTCCTCGTGCCACTTGAACAGCGAAGTTGTTGCTATAACATGTCGGGCACCACAGAGTCGGTGTTATCTCCCAGAAGTAGAGCGCTTGTTCCAGGGTGGCTTGACAATGAATACATCTTATATCCCCCTATAGTGTAAGAGGAAACATTAGTCTTTTAACTATTATATTGCAAGCAAGCAAAAGAGTTCGTCGGGATTATTCAGATACACGCCAGAGCCGCCTCATGATCACCGTAGGAGAGTGGGACTGTGATGACGTTACCATTCCCGCTGTAGCTGAAGCAGCTGCACGCGGGAAGCAAGCATCATAGGTCGTAAACCATAACAGCAGGAGTAGTTGACTAACCATGGACAGCCAGTATAAAGCTGATAATATTCCCCATCCTAAGGCCCAAATTATGATAAGTCCAAGTTTGTAGAGCCAGGGTTTCTTGCGTTGTACGGCTCCAGTTAACATAGCTATGTACGCCAATAGGGTCAGGGCCATCACAGCTTCACACACAATGTCAGCTATCACTGCCGGGGTGTAAAAGATTGCTGTCATATCTATCACCATCCAAATTGTAATTGATGTGTACTGCCATATTCCCCAACAGTCAAACTCGAGAGTAAAGCGACCGAGGACGTGACTGATGAATAAGGACAACCCTAGGTCACTCTGACCGTAGTGCAGATTGATGATCGCCAATATGACACATCCATGTAGTAGCATTACTATTCGCAGTGGTTGTCGTAAGTCCCAACGGCCGACACAGCAGTATAGCAGCCATATTAACAGTAGTGCAATAAACTCCACTCTACTCACTTTGAAGATGGTGTCATTTATGCCGCCAGTATTGTTGGACATTGTGCTCTCTTATTCTTTTTACTTATCTCCTTAAGTTTGTATGCTGTTATGTAGATGCTTCTTCTTCCTTCACTCCCCCAAGGCAGAATGAACAGGGCGTGTCTCGGCGTCGGGCTTTGTAGGCTCCATCGCTCCTCCCCTAACGGAGGAGGGGCTCCATATCACTGCGTTGTGTGCTCCTCCCACACAAGCGCAGGGCGGCTGCGAAACTTCCTTTTATCAAAACATATCCAATTACTGCAGCAATAATAAGTCCTGTTATGATTAACAGATAGGGCCAAAGATATCCAAACAAACGTCCAATCCAACCAGTCACTACTTCGAGACCTTCTTTAATGACCTCTCCAGTCTCTGCAGCGAAAGTGGTGATGATTCCTCCAGCGATTATTTGCGTTCTTTCCCACCAAGAACATTCATGCCGACCTCGTCCTTTTCCACAGCTCAACCAATGTTCTGCAGGCGATTCACATGTACCATTATTGTAAATCCGATTGGGTCCCAACCATTCGTAACCGACAATTTCTTGTGCTTCACATAGACTTTTGTTGAAGGCATATCCTTCTTCAAGCATTATCAAAGCATCTCCAACAAATTGCACTATGTGGCCTAGGATCTGCTTCCTTTTCGACATTCCATGTCCCAGGACAGCCTTGGCACATCCAACGTTGGGTGGAAAAGCTCTTATCCATTCGCCTGCCCTATTCTTCTCCCAAACTGTTTGATGGCCATAAGTGTCATACTCGCCGTCATAGTAAGCATCACAATATTCTTCCCAGCCAGGAACCTTTCTACAATTTTGGCGGGCAAGGCTTATCGTGCATGTGGTATTACGTCTATTACAAATCATTTTCCATGGCCGTGGCATAACATAAGGATTTGGTCTCCAGAGTACACTAGACCAAGTAGCTCTATCTCTGGAGTAGACCGTGGTGATGTATTGATATTTAACCCAATAATTATTACTTTGATCTAAAGAGGGGAATACCCAATCTTCAACTTCATATTTCTCCATTCCCCACCAGGTGACGTCCTTACTACGTCTAACTCCTTCTTGCCATGCTTGAAGGGTCCCCTTAATGGTTGGAACCTGTAACAACTTTGTACAGTTATATACCCATCTTAGCCAATTCCCTGTCCTACTTTGGTCTATTGGACATCGGGGGGATTTACCAGAACCTTCAGCCAAATTATTATGGTATTCTGTCTCATGTAAGCTTCCATAGATTCTATTCGCCACGCATTGATCAATTTTGCTAAAATCTTCCCGAGGTACTGACCTTAGCTCATCAGGCTTTGGTAGTTTTTGCACATAGAATTTTGCTTTATGTGGACCCCGCAAACTATGCCCAGTCCACGTGTATCCCCTTGGAAAATTCCCCTCAAAATGTATCAGTGGAACGCTCCAGACCCACGGAAAAGTGTCGTTAAGCCATTCATCATGTTTTGCCTCCTGTTTTTGTTTCCAAGTAATCCTGTCTATCAAATCAATAACTGGTGTAAGCACCATGTAATTTTGAGATTTACATCCAATAGGTTGATTCCAATAACATCTATCTAATTTTGCTACTTTTTCTTTTACACAATAATCATGAATCTTCTTCCATCTATTTTTAACCACGTTATCGATACTTTTAACTTTTGGTTCTAATACTTGCTGGGTATCTTGTGTTGGCGATGTAGGGAGTGGTTTAGTTTTTCTCTGTGTTGGTGATATCTTTGTGGATCCCACCAATGCTACTGGTGAGATGACGGTTGGTTTGGAATATGGTATTCCTGTTCCTATGTCGGTAGCGTTGTTCAACGGAGGGACTATTGTAGATGTAGTATCCACTTTCGGCACTCTGCTGCGGGTGTTGTCACAGGTGAGGTTATAATTACCCCAATGTTCCCAGGTAGGCAGCTTCTTTTTCCCAATATCCTGCTCGATAGCCCAGTAGTACTCTGCGTCCCCATGAGCAATACCAGGCTGGCTCACCAGGTTCAGGTCTTATCCAAGTACAGCCTACTTCTCTCTGTGTTTTAACCGTAAGATGGTTGCCACGATAATCTCTTGATCCCTCACTTGTAGGTTTTGAAGGATTTCTGCTCCGGTGGTCAGGTTGTGATTGGTGGTGACAGTTGGAAATTCCCCACTGTCGTTCAAGTATTACAGCCACTTATTCTTTTGCATCTGCTGAGTTAGGTTCTTCATCTTTGCCCATGTCTCTGTAGAATTCTGGTCCCATATCATGTAGATGTTTCTTGATTCAACTCCCCAACATGTCTGTTGGAAAGTTTTAGTTGTTGCGTACTGGACCCTGATGTGGGTTAAGGTCCAGGGCGTACTACCATAATGGTACAGGATAGCTAGAAGTACAGCAATGCCGACTAATAATGCTGTAAGTCTGGCCATCCAACTCCAACATTGGAGGCACTTTTTCTTTCACGGCCGTTTTTGTTGCTGCTGCCTTATTCCAACATTTTCATAGTAGAATTCACTCGGTACTGGTGGCAGCGGCTCCTGCTTTTGAGGTTGTTGCAGTAGTGGCATTTCTATGCCAAATTCTCCTTCTCTTGGTCTGTCGTTGATTCTTTGAGGTTGCGTGGTGATTACGCTGTCTTCCCTTGGTTCTTCCATCTCGGAGATAGATGATCTTAGGCGCTGTTGTTTGTCTCGTGCTCCCAACAGAGACACTTGATGCTCGTTGCTGAAGAAGGGTGATTAACAAGGGAGATGGCCATGGGAGTCTAATATCTAGTCCTCGCCACGCCCATTTCCAAGTGACAACTGTCACCTCCTTCATTTCAGGCGGTGGTCCCTGGGGTGTGAAGAAACACTGTGAAGATGCAGGATTCAATTCTCTACGTAGGTGTAAGATATCCTCATAGGCGTCCCAATATGCCGCTCCACTGTAGACATACTGCGCCATCACAGAGTACAGAGGAGTCGATCTCCGAAATAATCCTCTTCCCGACTTTATGCTCAGTCATATCAGTATAGCCTTTTGGGGTTGCCAAAGCCCCACTAGTACTCTGGTTCGCCATCCACTTCTAATAGGCGGAACACTTCCACCTTTTTCGATGTCAAGGTGCTGTACTGTCGTACATATTGGCAAAGTTTGGTTCTCAATCAAATAAAAAGTTGAACGTGCCTCTTTTTGTTGAAGTCTTTTAAACATATAGTGACTACTGGTCCAGATCTGGAAAGATCCAAGCCAAATATCCACATACATTCCTTGTAATGGATCAACATAATTAGGTCCCCACCTTATTTTAAATCTGTAGCCCCTTCTCTGTACATACACTACGTTCAAGATGCAGGGGTATAAGTCTGGACACCGGGGAATTGGGTCAAACTTCCATCCGACCCCGGAGCAATTCCAGTGTTGTCCAACTTTGTCCACGATAGCTTCTAGAGGAGTGTATATTCCAGGCTCTGCAAGGTCAGCAGCTCTTTTATATGAGTCATTATCTACAAAATATCCTCCTGTTCCCAGCAACCATCCTTTTTCTTTATAATCCTTTTGTGGCCAGCTTAAACATATTTTCTTGTAGGGTAATTCCAAATATGGTGTAAGTCCTCCAGGCCCGGAGCGTAGACTATTTACATTATTTTCATCCAGTTTGAAGGTCCGCAGCATGATTCAGAGTGAGTTGTTACTCCGCCATTGGTCTCTTTGTCTTTCTGCCAAGATACACCACCATAGGGAACAGTTGTTGTCTCTTAGAGAGATGAGTGCAGATGGGAGATGGGTGCTTAAGTTCTGAATCCATTCCTTTCCACGCCCACTTCCACATCGTAACAATCATTCTGTCAGGTTTAGGGAGGGGTCCCTCAGGGATCCTCTGTGCTCGATTTGGGGGTACATAGTCCCATAGATCTTGCCAATGCTGCCAAAACTGGTGTCCGGAATACCTGGTTTGTGATATGGCTAAATAAAGGTGAACTATAGGCTTGTCTTCTTGATCCTTGGGCTCAATTTGAAGCTGAATTTTTCTTGCTTGACTACAGTTCCAGACTCCTCTTCTATACAGGTAGAAGAAGTCTTGATTTACAAAAATTGTTGGTATGGTTGGGGGTAGGCAGCTCATACAGGCCAGGGGTTGATCGATAACTCTCAAATTTAATGTCTGGTTATCCAATACGGGATATCTTGGGTCTTGTAGTCGTCTGTTCAATTGACGTTGCATGTTGGGGCTTGTCGTCCAGATCAAGCACTGGTTAAGGTATATTTCCACATAGACTCCTTGAAGTGGCTCAACGTAATTAATCCCCCATCTCAATGTGAACCTTAGGTCTTTGAGTTGTAGGTAAATCACATTTAATATCCAAGGGTAGGTATCTGGACATCTTGGAACAGATTGGGGCATTCTTCGGCATCCTTTCATGTACCAATGCCGTAGACCTACATCGCTCAGCACTCGTTCAGCGAGTAATTTTTGTCCTGTTGTCTCTGTTAATTCGGCATCTCTTTTATATTCATAATGTATGATAAAATACCCTTTAGATGCTAGTTCCCAGTCTTCTTCCTCAAAGTCTTTTTCTGGTCAATTTAAGTATAGTTTCTCATCACCAAGGACACTTTGTATATAGGGTCCAAGTCTTCCTTGATTATTAATAATGAGTACTCTATTTACACTTGGTCCTTGCGACATTTTACAAACAGCCGCTTCTTCTTACTTCTTATTTGTCCCGCGGAAAATGGAGGGAAACATCCAACGACTCCGAGACTTTCTTGATTTTTCCTCACCTTGAGTCGGTTGGTCTAACGACTGCTGCTGTTCCTCCAGGAGGTCAACGTGTGCTCCGACAGAATAAACCCCCACATAGGGAACCAACACCATCACCACTGTGAGCCGCACCTTAATTGTTTGGTCCGGCCTACTAGGAGTGTCCGCTCTGCTAGCCACACCCCCTCTAGATTGTATCCTCCTTTTTCTCACCCATTCTTCGGGTGTCACGTGGTACTCGGCTGACTTCTTCCAGTTTCCAATTTCCAGGGCCTTAGTACGCCATTCCTTCGTGTTAGCATTTTTTCCAATCCAGTTTTTCACCAGTCCAATAGCCCTTTCCACAACTCCATTTGCTTGAGGAGTGTATGGGGGCGAGTAAATTCTCATTACTCCATTTTTCTGGCACCACTGGTCGACCTGAGCATTACGGAAATGTGTCCCATTGTCCGTTCTCAGCTCCTTAGGTATCCCCAGATTTGAACACACTTGATCCAACATGCTGATCACACTGCTGCCGTTGGCTTTTCTCACAGGCTTAACAGTCACATAGCCTGACATAGAGTCCACAAGCACCAACAGATACTTTTCTCCTTTCTTACCGGTCACCCCCATGGGCCCGGCAACATCCATGCATACTGATCCCCATGGAACAGTACTCTTTATGGTGAAACCATCCACCCTTTGTCCTCGTCGTCCTGCATTGTATCGACCACATACTTCACAGTCTTTGAGGACTCGGCAGACTTGGTTTCTCGGAATCCAAAGTTGCAGCTTCTCCAGCTCCTTCCGTGTGGGAATGGTGCCTGCATGGCCAAGTGCTTCATGTACGGCCAGCACCACTTCTTTCACGGACTCTTTTGGAACTACCCTTCCCTTGGGTGTCTGTTCCCACTTCTCGATCCCGACAACGACGACTTTTCTCAGCTGCACATAGCGGTCCACTTCTTCGTTCCCGCTCCAGTGTGCTCCTTCTTTTACATGGGCCTTCTGATGTACCACATCTAAGTCCATTGTTAGCCTCAACTCGGCTATTTTCCTCCACAAATCCATATGAGCTACAGGCTTCCCCTTAGCTCCCTCGAATCCATTTTCTTCCCAAATGGATAAGTCCTCTTTCAGGGCTTGTGCGCAGTAATGACTGTCTGTAACCACTTTAGCCCTTTTTACTTTCCTCTTGTTTAACTCCAAGAGTCCTTCCAGTATTGCTGTAACTTCTCCAGCTTGGGCACTCCCTGGCGTTTGACCTTTTCGACGATATTTCTCCTTATCTTGATACTTCAGAATATAGCCCCAATAAGCTATATTGTCTGTACCTTTCTTTGATCCATCAGTGTACATAGTCCAGTCGTATGGCTCTATAGGGAGTTGCCTGTCCTTCGGTAACTTTTTTGTCGCCGACTGTTTTGGCCCAATTTCCAGCTCAGGGTCTAGCAGGATGTCCTCCCACCTTCCCCATCTGGCATTTGTGGCTTTAGTACTCTCAATAGTTCCTTTTCTTAGGAACCAGTGGGCTTGGCTTTGAGTGATAACTTTTATTCCCTGACCTTGTGCAAGTTCTTTTAACGCACTCCAATATCTAGCCAGGACTGCCAGTTCTTTTCTTCCGGTGGATATTTTCTCTCAATCGAAGACAGAGTATAGCTCCACAATGTTACCATACCCCCTCCTTCATTGCTCACTTTTACCACCGAATCCTCTTCTTCACAGCTTATTTCGGCTAGCAGACGAGTAGTCAGACTACGCGGCTCCAGCCTAACTGCGTCTTGAATGGCTTTCTTTAGCTTTTCCAAGCAATCCTGATCTGTAGCTGTCCAAATCCATTGCTTTTGCTCTTGTCCATTAGGTTTCTTCTTAAGACGAGCATAAAGGGGCTTTGCGTATCTCTGATAGTGTGGAACGTGATCTCTCACATAGTTACACAATCCCAGTATTTTCTGTAGGTCATTCTCAGATTGTGGTGGTTTAATCTGACTCAATTTTTCTCGGTATACTTCTGAGAGTCCCAGGTCTGATGATACCTGGAATCCCAAATAGTTAACCTTGAATTGTCCAAACTGACATTTCTTCAGGTTGAGTTTTAATCCAGCTTCTGTGAGCTTCTGTATCACCTTTTGCAGGCGCATTAGGTGTTCATTTTCATCATCATCTGCGATAAACACATCATCGATGTAGACTGTTACTCCCAGATCTTTCAGTATTTCCATTACTGCTGCTTGGAACACATTTGGTGAATTTCTGTATCCCTGCGGGAGTCGTTGCCACACATAACTTTTCCCCTTATGTGTGAATGCTGTTTTCCCTTGTGACTGTTTTGCTAATCGCAGGGAAAAGAATCCATTTGCCAGATCAATGCATGATTTGTATTTCTTAATTTGGAGCGTTTTCAGTGCTCCTTGGGGATTTATCAAACTCGCTCTATTGGCTATTGTTCCGTCGATTGAGAGCCTTGAAGTTGATTACTGGTCTCCAGCCTACTCCTGCCGACTCTGGCTTCTTAACTGCTTGGATGGGGCTGTTAGTGATCGGATTCAATTCCACTCGAATGATCCCCAAAGCTTCCAATTCTTTCACTATTTTATCCATTTACTCAACCGCTCCAGGTTTCAAGGGATATTGTCGCACTGGTGGATGTACTCCTCCTTCGATGACATGAATGTGTTTAGCCCCCAAATCTCCACAATCATTTTTAAATCGTGCTACTTTAGCTTTGGAGATAATTTCCCTCAATTTTTCTTTCCCTGCTTCAGAGAAATCACTTTCTTCAATCTTTTCTTCTGTGACAGTTGGTACATCCACTTCTTTGTACCAGCTTACCGGACTCTTTCCAATTGGAGTTATATCCATTCGTACAATTCTTGCTTGTAATTTTTTCACTCGTCGTCTTATTAGAGTTCGAAGTCTTTTGGGCCGATGCAATTCTCTCAAATCCTTGACTGTTATCAAATTAAAGGGGCCTTTTAACCAAACTATCCCTTTCCATATTCCAAATGGTGTTCTCTCCGTTGCCCCATTTGCATACTGGATCAATAGGTATCCTATGGTAACAAGGTTTCTGCGGGTCATGGACACCTCTGCTCCCGTGTCCACCAGGTACGGTTCTCCATCCACATCAGTGTAGATATCGTCCCCTTCCCAGTAGGCATGGTCTAGCGTGACCCGCGCCTCCGAAGCCATTACTTCTTCTGCCCTCCAGCCGCCGCTGTAACTTGGCGGACTTCCTGGAGGGCTTTCCTTTGTTCTGGAGTTAATTTGTCGTACTCCTCTTTAGGGAGATAGCCACCACTACGAGGTGCAGGTGTAGGTCGCGATTGTGGTGGTGGAGGTGGTGGACCTCTCGGCCGAGAGCTCCATTGTCCAACTGAAGGCCTTTGATTATTCCTCTGTGGTGTTTGATGTGACTGAGGAGGTGGTGGTTTAGGCACTGAATTTCTTTTCTCCACTCCCACCGGTTTTTGTCCTGATCTCGGTGTGCTCTCTTTCTTCCTCTTTTCTTCATAGAACTGTTGCTCCAGATCCCAGCTCTTTACCACCGCATCCATTTGTGGGACTGTAGTGCCATCTATGGGCATTTTCACAAAGGTTATCTCCCCTCTTCTTCCCTTAGTGACCTCTCTCAGTGCCCTAACATAGCGTTGTGGCAAAATCATCTGTTTCAGCCCATGCCAAACTTGAACCAATGTTTGACCTTTGTCTAGTCCAGCTTTAGCTCGAGCAATATGGGAATCTTCATCGTTGGGATCTTCCAACACTAACCTGGCATAATGGTTTCATGCTGGTTCACCCCGACTAATGGGTTGACTGGTAACTTGGGCTAGCCACATAGATTTACCCTCTTCACTGTTAGAAGCTCTGTCAATAAGGGGCCACACTTCTTTCAAATAGTCCTTTAGGTCTTCATTTGGTTCTTTCTCTCTCACCAGCATCTTTAATTTCTTGAATTCATGGAATTCCCTGCCATCTGCTTGAATTTCAGCTTGAATTGCTGGCAGACTTTGCTCTCTAGATCCAGCAGGAAAGTTCTGATTTGGGAGGCTTGCTTGTAATCCGGACGATGGTGGAATTGTTTCTCCCTCATCATCCAGATTTTCTTCATTGGTTTCTCTCAACACTTGCCGTGACCAGCGTAAAGCTGCTGTTTTTAGTTTTCTCAACATCACATCATGGGCAACGCCTAAATAGGCGACTCTGAAGTTATTTGTTAACTCTTTACAGGCCGTCAGTGTAGGATAGAAGGGCCACATTAGTATATTAGCCCACTCTCCAACAGTAGCTGTTACCTCGAGAGTTTTCTTTTCATCTTGTTGCTCTATCCACTCTTCTGGGATGTCATACCCAGTCTGTCCATCTTCTGGGGCATAGGTTTGTCGCTTATCTCGGGTCTCCACTGGGTTGACCCTGACATCTCTTGCAATTCTCTCTGAGGCTACACGCACATTATACACCCCAACTTCTTTCTTTCGTCCTCTGTAGCGTCCACTTCGTAGTTCTGGGCGTGAGACTTCTCTTTCCCCTACCACAGATAGCGGTTCATCCTCTTCTGAGTCTTGTGGATTGATCTCCTCTTCAGACTCTCTTTCCTGGTTCTCATCCATATCAGATTCATGGGGAGGACGTGGGTCTTGTGGTTGTGGGTCCCCGTTTTGTTCTGACTTTCGAGGTGACCCAGTTGCTTCGGTATTTCCAACTGGTAAAGGAATGAATATAGGATCCTCTTCTCCATTATCCGGTGGAGGAGCCTGGAAAGACTCTCTCATCCGTGATTGGGAGCCTGTCGGGTGTATGATAGTCTGGAGCCCACTTGCAACTTGTTTTAATGTTGGTCGTGGGGTTTTAATCCTTAATTGCTGCACTCCTACAGCATGAACTGATCTTTTCTGACTTGTCGCCATGGGGATGGGCTGCATTACTAACGGAGGACTAGTTGCCACTCCACTTGCTCCAACTGCACCCTTCTTTGGACCTGCTCTATTTGGTCCTAGGTTCACCGCTTCAAGTGCCCTTCTCACTCGATCTTGCTCTTGCTCATTGCTAGTGACCACCACAATCTCTCTCATTGATCCCCATACTCCTGGGGTACGCATGTGTAGGTTCACGGCTGCCATGGCAACCTTTTCTGCCTCTTCCCATGTCATATGTCCAGATCGTAATCCGTCCACACATATTACCACCCACCGATGCTGGCGTTCTTTGGCCAAATCAATAGCTATTTCCAGAGTTTTCAACATTTTCTCCAGGGACCATGGCTGGAATGTTGGCTGGGAACAAAAAACACCTCCTGCAGCTTCAGTTTCAGCTCCTTGTGCTGACGATCCAGCTGGGAAAGGCCCGTCTCCAGGAGCTGTGCGTTACTGTGCTCTGATGACAGCTCCATCATCAGCTGCTCAACCTGCAATGTTAATTTCTTCATGCAGTCATTGATCATCTCAATGTTGAACTTCTCTAGTTCTTCCTTCAGCTGGATAATGCACGCTTCCAGCTGCCTCTTCTCTGCCAACAGGGAACTTTGTGCCGAGACTATCACTCTCATCCTGGAGCTCATCCTTTCTCACCCTGAGCCTGTCTGCAGTAGACTGCTCCGCAGCTGACACGCCAGTGCAGAGATATCCTTTGTTGACTTTAATGGTCTTGCCCTCTGTTTCATTTAGCAAACCTGTTAGAGTCTCCACCTCTGACTGCATCTTTGCGTTCATTCCTGTCGACTCTTACTTTAGTTGTTTACTTTGCATAATTTTGGCCAGGAGTTCTTGAACCTGTGCACTCAGCCTTCTTCCGACTGTGTGTTAAAGTCTGCTTAGTCATAAAACAAAAAAAAGAAAAAAGAGACAAACACAAACAACCATACCAACCCCCCCTCCCCAGAGGACCATCCCATCAAACCCCAGGAAGAGGAGAGAAGAAAAAACACAACCCAAACTTAAGCGTGCAAAAAAAAACTCTAACACCCCCCCCCGGACGACATGTAGGGACCAACACCCCCCAGAGGACATCCCGCCAGCTCCAGGAGTAATAACCACAGCCGAGGTCCCTCTGGGATCCAAAGTCACCCACGGGGGCTCCCAGCGCCTCCCAGAGGACCGTTCCATCAAACCCCAGGAGACGCCCCCCCCATGACTAACAGACCCAGCCCCGGCCGTCTACGGCTAGATGGACCCACAGTCCTTTCCCCCCCAGAGGACACCACAGTCACACCCTGAGGGCGGAAACTGGGGGGAAAAAAAAACATACAAACAAAACAACAACCCCAACCCCACCCCCTCAGCGCAGTGGAAACAAGCCTCAGGTGTTCAGGGTGAGGTCCTAATGCTCAGCCACTCAGTCCTGAATGCATACCACCTGGTGGGAGAAACAGAAAACAAAAACCAAGCCAGCCAAACACCCCAGCCCGCAACACACAGAAAAAAAATGCTGATTGCAGCCTGATAGCTGCTGCAGCTACTCCCACTTAAATTCTCTCACAACTGTGTTTAAATAAAGTCCATAAAAGTCCTGCTCACAGACTGATTGCCAGAGACAGGACATGTCCACATCCACTAAAAAGTCCGGACGTCTCCAGTCCACTCATGGACGATTCGTTCGCACACGCACATGTGAACAATTAAAAAAAAAAACTGTCTGGCTGCTGCAGTTCCTCACTCTCCTCTCAGACTCTCTCATCAGTGTTAAATAAAGGACAAAAAAGGACATAAGTCCTGCTCACAGACTGATTGCCAGAGACAGTATATGTCCACATCAAGTATAACTCCAGACATCTCCACATTTACTCACGGACGGTTCGTTTGCGTGCATGTGTGCGCGCAGCTGGCGGTCAAAGGAAGAAAGATAAACTATAACAGAACTCAGAGCGCAGACCTGCAGCTCAGCACAAGAACAGATATAAACAAGAAGAGAAATCAGAGAGCACAGTCTGGCTGCAGCCAAAAGACGGTTTGACAAGGACAACAATCCGTGGAATTGTTGCTGGCTTCATGAACACACCTGAAAGATAAACGGGAAAAGCGAACTGTGCCATCAGGAAACAAGGTAAGACTTCTTTCTTTCCCTGGAAGATAAACATTGTGCTGTTCAAACAGGATTTTAGACAAAATTGTGTGACTTTTTTTATTATTAATCTAGACTTTCTTTCATTGAAAAAAGACATTGTGGCTTTGAATGGATTTACATGAATTTACACAAGAATGTAAATGAGTTTTATTAATACAGGCTTTATGGGAAAAAAGACACCGTGGCTTTGAATAGATTTTCAGGAATTTACACATCAATATATGACTTTTTTAGGATAATTATGTTATTGATATTTTACCATGATTTTCAAAATATTCTCCAAGCTTTAGCTGTGGTTTTTGAAATGCTTTAACAGTTTTTTTTTTTCAGTCTTTATGAATTTTATGTAGTTTAACTGTTCTGAGTTGATGCATAACTTGGTTTACAATTAAAAGGAAAATCATTCCAGGTACTACTTCCACATCCAATTCTGTTATTTCAACATTATCATTGGCAGTTCAAATGAGAGGCTGAATCTAGGATCATTTAAATATGCACTTCTTTCCAGGAGATACTGATAGTGTATCATTAGATACCATTTTATTTTGGTTTCTGGGGCCCCATGAGCCCTAGACCCCGGCTCGACCCGATGCAAATTTTCCTCAGATTTCACAATTTTCATTTCACACCCCTGGCTTCCAATCACAAAAAAGTGGTGGTTGATTGGTCACCCAGAGGAGAACATTACTGGAAGTTGTCTCCCCTTTTTGCTTGTTTAGGGAAAATTGTTGCTTTGTGGGAGACCTTAAACAATGTCTGATTACAATAAAATTAGGCACAGATCTTTTATTTTATTAGTGGAACAAGAACAACATGTGACCCAAAAGATTTTGTAACATTTGATATTTTGAACAGGTCTAGCATGCAGGAGTTTTGACATAATCCTGCTAACAGTCAGACAAATAAACACTGATGATTTTATTATGTCCTTGGCGGACGTAATGTAACTACATTAATTTTGTCACTTTTAGGTTTAGGCACTGTTATTATTGACAAAAGTATTTTTGTTTGTGCTGTATGTTCATTGAATTCTTAAATTTATTACTCATCACTCAACAGGAACCAGTGGTGGGCACAGCTAAACCAAAAGGTAGCTTCAATACTGCTAATGTGCTAACTCACAGTTACACCTCTGATAACACCAACCAATAAACTGCTTAACATTTACCTGAAGCTACTGCTAACTTTTATTATATGAATATATGAATTTAGCTTTGTCTTTTCTCTCTCTCTCTCTCTCTCTCTCTCTCTCTCTCTCTCTCTCTCTCTCTCTCTCTCTCTCTCTCAAACATGAAATGTTAAATATGTTGCAGCAAAAACAAGGTAGTTCCTGAAAATGTAATGCCAAGATCAACTGATGTGCATACACACACACGGAGAAAATTGTTGGTACCTTTCTGCTAAAGACAGAAAAAAAAAACACAATGGTCCCTGAAATAACTGATAAAAGTAATAATGAATAAAAATTTACTGAAAATTAACTAATGAAAATTAGACATTGCTTTTTAATGCTCGTTCGACTGAAACATTTTCAAAAAACAATCTATTGCAACCAACCTGGAGAAAAAAGCTGGTACCCTAGAAATGACTGAAAATAATTATTTAACCATAGGGATATGTTAATCTAACCTGTGTCCTGTAATTAGCATCACAGGTGTCTTCAAATGTAATTGGTCCATCTTTAAAGAGTAAAAAACTTAGTTATTGCGCTTTCTGGTATCATGGTGTGTACCACACTGAACATGGTCCAGAGAAAATGAAGGTGAGTTGTCTTGGGAGATGAGAAAGACAATTATTGAGGTAAGGGCTAGAAAACCATCTCCAAGCTGCTTGATGTTCCCACGATGACAGTTGCATATACAGGGTGACCCAAAAAAAACAACCCATAAAAATTGTAATAAATCCTACAAAGGTCCAGCAAATTGCTTGAAATTTACTAGATTTAAACTTCAGTCTGTGTACAATCATTTCCCAAAGTTTGTTATGTTGGCCACTTTGCTTAAAAGTCATGCTCTTCCTAAGTTGTGCTCCAAATGATATGAGTTGTTGGTGTAATAGGCCTCCAGGCAAAATGTCTTTTCCTTGGTTGACCAAGACATGTTGTGGAAGACGATTGGAACAGTAGTCTTCCCCAACATGTTGGGCTTTCAGTGATGTGCATGTCAACATCTACATGTTCCGCCTGCCAAACAAACGGGTTCTGCTGGTGGTAGGAACGCAAGCCAAGCCAGACGTAGGCATTCCAGCCCATACCTTACCGTGCTGTACCAACCCGGATCACTCGGTGGAAATGGGGCTGTCAGCATATGCTGGTTAAATCATCATGCATATCTTATTTGACGTAGCCAGCGTATTCACAAAATGTTTCATAAGTCAGCATACGCCGGCTAAACTGTCAAGGTGTGACAAGCCTATCAGATACCCCCCCCCCCCCCCCCAATATATGTGACCCTTATCTGAAATAAAGAGGTTCAGAAAATAAATAAGGATTCGTATGTAAACCTCAACTGGAACACATGTATGAATTTTGGGTTTACAGATGTTTTTGATCATTAATTCTTATGGCTTCATGGTCTTGCTGGAGAGTCCATGTCGGTATTTTGTTATTTCTGGGCCCATAAAGGTTCTGATTTATTCAAAAAATGATAGCTGACTTAGCACAAATATGTTCAGTAGAACGACATTCGTCTGCTCATGGTTTTCAGATTTAGCTAATAAGCTAATCAGCTAATGAAAAAATTTGCTGTGCTAAATATCTGTTAGCAGCTGAACTGTGGTCACTGACAGTGATGTAATCAAATTACTGTTTTCTGCTGTTCAGTGGAAAAAACTGGAGCTTGGAGTAAATGGACCAGCTGGTCGGAGTGCAGTAAGACGTGTTTCCACCATGTCGATGATGTGGGTGTCAGACAACGAGTTCGCATCTGCAATCACACACTTACAGCCTACAATGTCACGCACATGCCCTGTGAGGGAGCCAGTGAGCATCAAGAACCTTGCAACACAGTATACTGCCCAGGTATGATAGATGTGCATACAAATCCACAGGAAACACCTGTGTTCATATTTTACCTGTTTTCTGTGTGTTTTGTGCTCAAGTATGCAAAATAAAACCAAAAAAAAATGAAGTACTGAATTTCTTTGCATATCTCCAGTGAATGGTAGATGGTCAGCATGGTCACCGTGGTCTCAGTGCTCATCTGAATGTGACTCTGGTGTGCAAATGAGAGAGCGCTTCTGCAATTCACCCTCAGTACAACATGGGGGCGGCAGCTGCCCTGGACCACACGTACAGACAAGAGATTGTAACTCTCATCCCTGCTCAGGTATTATACATAATCTTGGATTCCCCAAGTGTTGTAGGCCATTAAAAAAAAAGCATCTCGTGAACATGCTGAATTGTGTTTCACCTTTGACCTGTGACTGCATGCTTGACATGAACAACAAATGCATCTTCATGGAATTAATTTCGGTACATTAACCCTTTTGAAGTGTTTATTCTGATGACTATTCCCCTCTACCTAGGTGTGTGCCCAGAGGGCATGGTGTACATGACGGTCACTGAGTGTGAGAATCATGGTGGTGCATGTCCACGGGTCTGTTTGGACGTGATGTCCGCTGAGGTGCAGTGTTCCACAGCCTGTTACGACGGCTGCTATTGCCCCCTGGGCTTCTATTTGCTTAATGGAAGCTGTGTTCGATTGGAACAATGCTTTTGCTACCACCAGGGGGAGCTGTATCCACCTGGTGCTGTGCTTCCAATGGACACCTGCAATAATTGGTAATTTAAAACATCACATATGGTGAAGAAATTCATCAGATTTAATGTAAAACAGTTGTATGTTTCAGAATGCACTGCCGTTTCTGAAATATTTTCATGCTGTGCATATCTTAAATAGTACCTGCATTGATGGAGAAATGGAATGTGGAACAGCACCCTGCCCTGGTGAGTGCTTGTAATTGCTGTTTTCAGTCCATACAGCATCTCTACTTTGTCATGTGTCAGTGTTTCAAATCAAATCAACTTTATTTATAAAGCACTTTAAAAAACAGTTGCAGCTGAACAAAGTGCTGTACAGGAGGGGACATAAAAAGCAACAAACCACAAAGTACAAATAAAAAACAAGCCCAAAAAAATTAAAACTGAAAAAAGTAAAATCAGTTAAAACAACCAAAACAGATCGAGATCTCATTCTGGGTTAAAAGCCAGTGCATAAAAGTGGGTTTTAAGATTGGTTTTAAAAACAGAAAGTGAGAAAGTGAAGTGAAGAAAGTGAAGCTTTATGTGGAGTGGTAGATCGTTCCACATCTTTGGAGCCACAACAGAAAAAGCTCGGTCAGAGGGGACCGAGTTTCTGTCTCTGTGTACTTGTGGCATTTTATTTATTTATTTTTCAGGTGCATCCTAAAGATTTTCTGAAGCACGTTGCTGCAATCTGTTAGCTGATCATGCATGCTACATAGAGACAAAGTATTATTACATTCATTCATTTTCTATTCCCCATTATTCCAGTTAAGGGTCACATGGTGGGGAGGGAGTGTTGGAGCGTGTCCCAGTGGTCACTCGACAAGAGGAGGGGTATACCCTGGACAGGCCACCTGTCCATTGCAGAGCCAGCACATACACAGCCAGACACATTCAGGATGACTTCAGGGGTGAAGGAGAGGAAGAGCATGAGACCTGAACCAAGGATCAGATGCTAGAAGTTGAAATGGAAGACTGCTGTGTGAAAATCAGGGAGGTGGTGAGACAGACACTGGATGGAGGTGAAGTGATTCTAGACAACAGGAGAACTACTGCAGACATGGAGAGGAAGACAACTTATGAATGTGTTGGGTGTGACATCTGGACCGAGGAAGAAAGACAAGACTTAAGGCTGGTTCACACAGCAGGATAATTAGGCCGATATTGGATCCGATCTTCCCCTTCGGACAATCTTAAGGACGCCCCGACAATCGTGATGACACGAAAGATAATCTTATCAGATATTCCTGCCATGTGTGGTGTGTTAAGAGCACTCTGATCTGCTTGGAAGGACGTCAGGAGCGCTCTGATTGCAATTGGGGATATTCAACATGTTGGTTTGTCTTGGCCCGATATCGCAGTGTGTGTGGTGTCCTTCGACCACAAACGAGCACGCAGCCTTCTGAATGTGATGTGTAGCCAATCAGAAAGCCAGGTGACAGGCGTATGGAGCGGAAAATAAAATCAAAACAGCTGTTCTGACTTACCAGAAACTCCGGTGGTCGTGCTGTCTGTACCCCTATAAAGAACGCCTTTTCTTTTTCTTTTTGTATCATTTTTTCCCTCTGTTTTAAATAGTCCACAAAGTATCTCCATCTGTTTACTCTGAAGTCACATTTAATCTTGAGGCATTTTGTGAGATTTCCTGTCTGACCTGGAAATATTTGTGTGTGAAATCTGTTCGTGTGTGGTGTGTTGACTTCACCATGTGGCTGAACACCACACACTGCACAACGAAACTCGTTAGATCTATGATTTTTTTTTATCTCCACGCGTGTGGTCTCTCAGGATTTGGCAACCTACAGATAATTTTAAAATCCTGCCATGTGAACCAGGCATTAGTGGAATGGAACTATATCCAGGGAACGTTCTATCAGTTGTGGTGTTCCGCAGGGGTCGATACTGGGGCCGCTTCTGTTCCTGATTTACGTCAATGACATGCCTGGCGCTGTCAAGTGTAAGTTGCTGCTTTACGCAGATGACACAGCACTGCTTTTTTCGGGTACGGACGTGTCGGAGATAGAGGCGACCCTTAGTGCCGAGCTTGCTGCAGTCCAAGAATGGTTGATAGATAACAAGCTATCATTGCACCTAGGTAAAACGGAATCAATACTGTTTGCATCAAAGCACAGGCTAAAAAAGTGTAGTAGTTTACAAGTCAAGTGCGGCGGAGTTGACATTGAATCAAGGCAGCAAGTAACTTATTTAGGCATAATGTTGGATCAGTCTCTCTCAGGCGATGCTATTTCGGATAAAGTTGTTTCAAAATGTTCAAAGAAAGTGAAACTTTTATACAGAAATGCTCGAAAATTTGATTTGAAAACTAAGAAACTCTTGGTTTCTGCTCTGATTCAATGCCACTTTGACTATGCTTGTTCTGCTTGGTACAGTGGTTTTTCTGAGAAATTTAAATCCAGACTGCAAGTGGCTCATGCAGAATAAGGTTATTAGGTTTATGTTAAATCTTCCCCCACATAGTCACGTAGGGGCTGTATATTTTAAACAGGTTGGTATGTTACCGATTGAGTATCAAGTAAGTCAGTTAAAGTTAAGTCATGTGTATAATATCTATGATAACAACACTCCTGATGATATGAAATCTAATTTTCAGTTATCTTCTATTAACCGTACTAGAAATAGTCAGGCATCTTTCTTTGTTAATCATGTTGGTAGTTTTAGTAAGAATTCTTTTAGTTACACTGGTGTTAAATTATGGAATGATCTCCCTGTTTCTGTGAAATTGTCAAGGCCTAAAGATGTTTTTAAGAAAAGTGTTAAGGAATTTTTTTTTATGTCTAAACTTTTAGTTGATAGTTATCAGAATTTTGTTTGCTATTAATTATTTTTTTTTTCCTCAAGGACCACAATGGAAATAAGTGTTTATGCTTTTTTGTGTTATCCTCGGCAATTTTATATCTTGTATGTATGTGTTTTATGTACTTGTATGTTATTGCCAAATAAATCAAATCAAATCAAAAAAGAAGATGTATAAGGAGAAAAAGGTTGGCGAAAAAGAATTTGGAAAGTTGTAGAAATGATGAAAGTAGACAAGAGAACAAGGAGATGTGGCGAAAGGTGAAAAAAGATGACGGGCTGAGGAAAGGGTATATAATGAGTTATGAACATTAAAGGAGAAAAGGACTTGTACCATTTGGTCAGACAGAGCAACTGGGCTGGAAAGGATGTCCAGCAAGTTGTGGTGACACGGTGACTTAGTGGTTAGCACTGTTGGTTGTCTCACAGCAAGAAGGTCATGGCATGGCATCCTGCCTAAGCTTTTCTGTGTGGAGTTTGCATGTTCTCGCCGTATTTGCGTGGGTTCCCTCTGGGTGCTGCGGCTTCCTCCAACTTCCAAAGACATGCAGGTTGATTGGCCTGGAAACTTTACATTGACCATGGGTGTGCATGTGGTGTGAATGTGCTTGTTTGTCTGTATGTGGACCATTGATAAACTGGCCAGGGTGTACCCTGTCTCTCACCCTATGACTGCTGGGATAGGCTCCAACATCCATGACCCTTAATTGGAGTAAGTATGTATAGATGGATGAAAGAATGAATGGCAAGTAAGGACAGTGTGTTGAGAAGGTGGAGGGAATATTTTGAAGAAATTATGAATGAAGAAAAGAAGTAGGAGAGAAGGCTGGATGATATGGAGAGAATAAATCACAAAGTGTAAGTAAAGTCTGGGAGCATGTGGTGGTGCTGCACTGCATCCATGATACCACAGAACCATTTTGGGTCCTGGATGCCAGTCACCCATGTAGACAACTGGTGAATTCCCATTATAGCTGTGTGTCTCCCACAGCCAGGTGAAACATGGAGGTGCAACAGATTAGTAAGGATGAAGTGAGGACAGCTGTGAAGAGGATAAAGAGTACAATGGCAGTTGGTTCAGAAGACATACCAGTGGAGGCATGAAAATATTTTAGAGACATAACAGTGGAGGTTTTAATCAGATTGTTTAAAAAATGCTGGAATGCATGAGGATGCCCTGGAGATTGAATAAGAAATGGACTGTTTTTGATTTTTAAGAATGAGGGTAATGTGTGCTGTAACTACAGAAGCATAATGTTGATCAGCCACAGCTTGAAGTTAGAGGAAAGCGTGGTGGAAACTACTCTTAGAAAAGAGCTAAAGATCTCTGAGCAGCAATATGGTTTTATGTCGAGAAGGCCACAAGGAGTTGCTTTATGTGTTTGTGGATTTAGGGAAACCTTACGACAGGGCACCAAGAGAAGAGTTGTGGTATTACATGAGGAAATCTGGAGTGGCAGAGAAGTATGTGAGGATGGTGCAGGATATACGAGGTCTGTTAGAAAACTATCCGATCTTTTTATTTTTTTTTAAAAAACTATATGGATTTGAATCATGTGCGCTTGCATCAGCCAAGCTTGAACCTTCTTGCACATGTGTGAGTTTTTTCACGCCTGTCGGTTGCGTCATTCGCCTGTGGGCAGGCTTTGAGTGAGCACTGGTCCACCCCTCTCGTCGGATTTTCATTGTCAGGAAAATGGCTGAGCGACTGGAGCAGTGTTGCATCAAATTTTTCCAGAAACTGTGAGAGACAGCCAGGTGGAAACCATTCGGAAGATTCAAACGGCTTTCGGTGAAGATACTCTGGGTGTCACACAGATTAAGGATCATTACAACCAGATTAAAGATGGCCCACAGCGGCACAGGGCGCGCCGCACTATGAGCGGCCATCGACAGGCTGAAACGACCAGATCATTTCCAAAGTGAAGGCTATGTTGATCCGGGACGTCATCTGACTACCAGAGAAATTGTGGAAGAGGTGTACATCAGTACTTTTGTGGCATATTCCACTGTTACAGGAGATTTTGTAATGAAAGATGTGCGGAGGAATTTGCGCGTCGGGACAGAGCCGCTCACGGCGCACAACAAAAAGCACATCCATGTTGGAAGTCTCACAGGACAAGTTGTGACATGCCCAGCTGTTACACACTTTCTCGGATACTCACTCGACTGAAAAGCCACCGAAAGCCGTATGAATCTTCCGAATGGTTTCCAACACGGATTCACTCTGAATCTTCCGAATGGTTTCCACCTGGCTGTCTCTCACAGTTTCTGGAAAAATTTGATTCAGCGCTGCTCCAATCGCTCAGCCATTTTCCTGACAATGAAAATCCGACGAGAGGGGTGGACCAGTGCTCACTCAAAGCCTGCCCACAGGCGAATGACGCAACTGACAGGCGTGAAAAAACTCACGCATGTGCACGAAGATTCAAGCTTGGCTGATGCAAGCGCACATGATTCAAATCCATATAGTTAAAAAAAAAAAAATAAAATAAAAAGGTCGGATAGTTTTCTAACAGACCTTGTATATATATATATAAAAAAAGGCAGTGTGACATCTGTGAAATGTGCAGTCGGAATGAATGGTGCATTCGCGGTCTGATTACACCAAGGATCACCTCTGAGTCCTTTCTTGTTTGCAGTGGTGATGGGCAGGTTGATTGATGGACATAATCAGACAGGAGTCTCCATGGGTTATGATGTTTGCAAATGGCACTGGGAGCTGTAGTGAGACTAGAGAGCAAGTTCAGATGAATCTTGAGAAGTGAAGAAATGGTCTGGGGAGAAGGGAAATGAAAGTCAGTCGCAGCCAGATGGATGTGTGTGAATGAGAGGGAGCCTGGTGGAATAGTGATTCTCCAAAGCATAGAGGTGGGAAAGGTAGATTAGATTAGTTTAAGTACTTGGGGTCAACTATGCACAGTAATGGAGAGTGTGGTAGAAAAGTGAAGAAAAGAGGGCAGAGGGAGTATGGCAGGAATGATTTTTGATGGAAGGCTGTCCGCAAGAATGAAAAGGCACGTTTACAGACTGGTGTGGCTAGTTATGTTGTACAGGTTATAGGCTTTGGCACCCACAAAAAGACAAGTGGAGCTGAAGATACTGCGATTTTTCTTTGGGAGTGACGAAGATTGACAACATTCGGGATGGGATAGCACAGGTCAAAAGGTTTGAAGACAAGGCTTGAGTAGGCAGATTAAGATGGTTTGGACATGTACAGAAGGATGCTGAGGATAGACTGAACAGCCAAGAGGAGAAGAGGGGGGCCAAAGAAAAGGTTTACTTATGAATGTGTTAAGCGAGGACATGCATGTGGCTGGTGTAATAGGAAGTTACAGAGGGAGATGGAAACTGATTATTTGCTGTGGAGACACCAAATAGAAGCAGCCAAGACAATGAAGATAATGCTGGGAGTCATTGACCAAATCTAATTTCTTTCCTTAGATCCTATTAGTCAGTGGTGGGCACAGTTCTGCAAATCTGTGAACCGCTAATTATCGAAAATAATGTTTTCATTATTGGATTAGTTTTCAGATAACTTTGAAAACCATCATCGGACCAATTATCTTCAAATAAGTTTTGGTCTGATAATTTTTAGTCCGCTAACAGTTTTGCAGACATAGCTTTTTGTAGTAGATGCGCAGTTCTATCCTCTACAAACAGAGAAGAGCTAGTTCTAGAAGAAACCACTCTGTCCGCTACAGGCAAAGGAGAACTCGTCATGGAAAGAAGGAAAGAAAGAAAAAACTCATTTCTTTTGGCCCCATAGTGATACGCTGGCAATATCACCTAAGTCATCCAGAGGCATACAGTTTTAACTTATGGTAAAAAATTTAACCAAACTAATTTCGGACAAGTTATTTAAATTCACGTCACGTCTGAAGTTTTATGAAGTGAAAATATCAGATATACGAGGTCTATTAGAAAAGTATCCGACCTTATTATTTTTTTCAAAAACCATATGGATTTGAATCACGTGTGATTACATCAGACATGCTTGAACCCTCGTGGGCATGCGAGAGTTTTTTCACGCCTGTCGGTTACGTCATTCGCCTGTGGGCAGTCTTTGAGTGAGGAGTCGTCCACCCGCTCGTCGATTTTTTTCATTGTTTAGGAATGGCTCAGAGACTGTTGCTTTGTTTGATAAAAAAATTTTTCAAAACTGTAAGGCACAACTGAGTGGACACCATTCAATAAATTCAGCTGGTTTTCGGTAAAAATTTTAACGGCTGATGAGAGATTTTGGTCTGGTAGTGTCGCTTTAAGGACGGTCCACGGCGCCTGATGGCAATCTGCGCTTCGAGGCGGCAGCGTCTCGCCGTTTCAAGTTGAAAACTTCCACATTTCAGGCTCTGTTGACGCAGTAAGTCATCAGAGAACAGAGAACTTTCAGAAGAAGTCGGCATGAGGAGTTTATTCGGACATTCCATTGTTAACGGTCATTTTGTAATGAAAGAACGTGCGGGCAGAGTCGCATGTCGGGCTGGACCCGACCGCGGGGGGTCGCGGCAGGAAAAACACCTCCGTTGGAAATCTTAACGGGCAAGTTGGAACATGCCCAAGCTGTTAAACAATTTCTCAGTTACTCACTTGTTGAAAGCCATTAAAAGCCGCCTGAATTCTACAAATGGTTTTCAACACGGAGGTGTTTTTCCTGTCGCGGCGCACACAGATTTGCCGAGTCGTCACGGAAACGACTCGGCGAATTTGCGCGTACGTCTTTCATTAAAAAAATGTCCTTAAACAGTGGAATGTCCGCATAAATTCCTCATGCCGGCCTCTTCTGAATCTTCTCTGTTCTCTCACGATGTCCTGGGTGAATTAAGCCTTAAATTAGGATGTTTTCAGCTCGAAACAGGCCGACGACAGCGCCTGGAAGCGCTGCAGGACGTCCCGCTCCGTGGGAAGTCCTTACACCGACAGAAACACCCCATAATCTCTCATCAGCCGTTAAACTTTTCACAGAAACCAGCTTAATTTCTCGAATAGTGTCCACTCGGATATTCCTCACAGGTCCAGAAAAAATTTTGATAAAGCAACGCGCGCCGTCTCGAGCAGCGTGTGAAACAAAGGAATTCAGCCGAGAGGGCGGGACCACATCTCACTCAAGGCCTGCCCACAGGGAAATGATGTCACCGACACGCGTGAAAAAACTCACGCATGCGCACGAGGGTTCAAGCATGATTGGTGTAATCGCATGTCATTCAAATCCATATAGTTAAAAAAAATAATAAAAGGGTCGGTTTATTATCTAAGAGACCTCGTATGTCTTAGTTTTAAAGTATTGGACTAATTTTAAAGGTTTTAGTGTGGACATGGTGTGTGCACAGTGCATTCTGGGTAAAAGTTCATGACAGGAGAAATGTGTTTGAGACCCTCTGATCAGGCTCCACACAGACAACAGCATCAAACTCTTTGTATATTGTGCCTAAAAGTCTTGTGAATATATTCTCTGGGTTTATAGACATTGTTATTGTGTTTGTTTTATGTAAAAATGCCAGAAGAAGCCCAGGTTGCTTCTCCAAAAGCCGAAAAGTCTGTTAAATTGTGATTCAGGCCATGTGATATAACCGGCGTCAAAATGCATAGAACAATATCATAGATCTGACAGGTTTAGTTGTACAGTGTGTGGTGTCAGCCGCATGGTAAAAACAACACACACAAACAGATTTCACACACGAATATTCCCAGGTCAGACACCTCGCTTTCTGATTGGCTGCATTTCACATTTAGCTCCTCACGTCCTTCTTAACACACCACACATGGCAGGAATATCTGATAAGATTATATTTAGCATCATCACGATTGTCGGGGCATCCTTAAGATTGTCGGAAGGGGAAGAGCGGGTCTGATATCGGCCTAATTATCTTGCCATGTGAACCAGGCTTGATTTTATGACGCCTCACGGAGCGACTGATTGATGCGTTATGACACCGCACCGAACATGTTTTCACTGTTACTTGGTTTCTTTGTGCGACTGACATCATTATTCAAGCATTCAAAAGGCGATTCCTATCGCCAAACAATTCCATCCACACACGAGAAAGTTTTTTGACAGTTCTTGTTATTGAAAGAAACCTTGTCTCTCTAACCGGATAGAGTTGTGATGTCATCACGCGTGCGCTTAGTCGCTGTCTACCAGGATCTTGAAAATTTCTTTCTTTTTTTATACAAATAAAAAAATGACATATTTTACAAAAGCACATTTATTTGTAAACACCAACACATGTTACATGGATTCACTTGTGTTGATTTTTACATAGAATGAGTGTATCAGTATGAGCGGAAGCTTAGTTACCCATAATCCCCTTTGGGCATCTGTATGTTAATGTTCAGATCTTCAGAATTAGTGCATTATTTTAAAATTAACAGATATGTCTCATATATCACTTTGTACATTTTAAGAGTTTACATTAATGTAGTTATTCTATCCAGAATACTTTATTTATAAAACAAAACCATAATTCAAACCTGCTTTCCATTTCAAGACCTCTGCCTCATCGCTGGACCATTGTATCCTATCAGGGTAAACAATGCTTTCCTACAGTAAGGGGCAGAGCACACAAAGATAGAAGCACTGGCTAATTGGCTGTTTGAGTTTGTGACCGCTGTTGTTTTTGTTAGAAGCTTTGGTGGTGTTTAAACTCAAAATCAGCTTCTTAGTAGCTGAAAGCGTATTTGAGCCAAAATTGAAAGTTATTGGTTATCTATAGCTTACGATACGTTTTTAGGCAGTTTAGCGTTAAAAAAGAATAACTTTTCGGTTAGCTGATTACCAGTTAGCAAAGCTAACTTTTTGGTTAGCTGTGCCCACCACTGCTATTAGTACATGTAAAACTGTGCTTTGGATCATCTGGAGAGTGTTTTTTTGGAGAATTCCTGACATCCTGATAAAGAGGAGTTGGAGTTGTCCATTCTCAAAGTAACAAATGTATGGACTCGTTTTTTTAATCATCTTTTTGAGACAGAAGAGGCCCAATTTTTGCGATATTCTGAAAGTGGGAGAATGGGACTGAGATTTCAAAATGTCATATGTGTGCATGTGCATACATCCACTAAGAGACACGTCCCGATCATAGAGGACTCCAAGATTCTTGGTGCCACCTAAAGTAGTGATTAGAGAACATGTTTAGTGTTCACAGCTAAATACCTATTCAGTTTTTCACTTTGAAAGTTGGAAAAAATGCACGGCATCCATGTCTTTTTGGCTTGAAGGTACGATTCAATTTTCATGATAATCTGGAATCAGCAAAACATAAAAGTTAAAGAAGAGATGGAGATGTGCACTTTAACATTAACCTGCTGCCGGAGCCTCTGGGCTGCAGCACTGATAGAGACACTGCAGGTGTAGCTCATGGTAGTATTTGATCCAATGTTGTTTGAAAGCTCCAAACAGTTCTGAGCAGTGGTGGGCACAGATAACCAAAAAATTAACTTCGATAACAGATAATCAGATAACTGAAAATTTACAACCCCTGGCAAAAATTATGGAATCACCGGCCTCGGAGGATGTTCATTCAGTTGTTTAATTTTGTGGAAAAAAAGCAGATCACAGACATGACACAAAACTAAAGTCATTTCAAATGGCAACTTTCTGGCTTTAAGAAACACTATAAGAAATCAAGAAAAAAAGATTGTGACAGTCAGTAACGGTTACTTTTTTAGACCAAGCAGAGGAAAAAAATATGGAATCACTCAATTCTGAGGAAAAAATTATGGAATCACCCTGTAAATTTCCATCCCACAAACTAAAACCTGCATCAAATCAGATCTGCTCGTTGACATTGACCCTATGCCATGACATTGATCCTATGTGTCTTTTTGCAAGGAACGTTTTCACAGTTTTTGCTCTATGGCAAGATGCATTATCATCTTGAAAAATGATTTCATCTTCCCCAAACATCCTTTCAATTGTCCAAAATATCAACGTAAACTTGTGCATTTATTAATGATGTAATGACAGCCATCTCCCCAGTGCCTTTACCTGACATGCAGCCCCATATCATCAGTGACTGTGGAAATTTAGATGTTCTCTTCAGGCAATCATCTTTATAAATCTCATTGGAACTGTTGTGGCTGGGGTGCCTGGCGTGCCTGGCTGCTTTTTGTTTCTGTCTTCTGTTTCTGTCTTTTGTTTTTCCTTCCAGGTGGCACGCGTTTAGGACTGAGTGGCTGTGTGGCTGAGTTATCAGGACCTCACCCTGATCACCTGAGGCTGATCATGTGCAGCTCGTCAGGACTCACAGCTGTGGTGCATCTACACGGATTGGAGCATGGTGGCATTTAAGTCTGGAGTACACAGTGTGTATTTGCCAGAGACTCGACCTTGTGACCAGACGGGTGAGATCGTCGTCTTGAGAGCCATCTCATCATTATGGATGCAGAGAACGTCCAGGTTTGATGCCATGGTCTGTGAAAGAGGAGGGGGTGAGGTCTCACGCTCGTCAGCACACTTCCTGAGGTACGTTAGGTTTTGTGACTAACATTAGTACAGTCAGTAAATGTGGTGTCCCTCACACCTTATTATATTGAGCTGTTATGTTAGTCGTTTAATCAGCTTCCACTGCAGTTTGAGTATGTGAACAGGGTGTTCCATGCCTGCAGGGTGGGAAGCTGATTAGTAATTAAGCCAGGAAGTGTTTGCTGTTTATGTACACCTTTGAGTGGTCTCTCTGGGTGTGGAGTGTGGACTCACATGATGGTTTCTTCTTTCACAGACTCGGTTTGTCGCGGCCACCTGGGGGGTGTCGGCGGGGTCCTTGGGTCCGAACTGTTTCTGGCTCTGGACCGTTTGTGCAGCTGGGAGCGCACCGTATTATCACCTCGCAGACCGCGCACTTATTTGTTTGTTCTTTTCCACATCACTGTTATGTCATTAAATTTTGTTATCCTTTGTAACTTGCTCTGCTTATTTCATACTGGGTCCTTCAAACGCTGGTCGGTTCTCCGTCCTGCATCCAACACATAACAGGAACGGCACCAAACAAAAGTTCCAGCATCATCACCTTGCCCAATGCAGATTTGAGATTCATCACTGAATATCACTTTCATCCAGTCATCCACAGTCCACGATTGCTTTTCCTTAGCCCATTGTAACCTTGTTTATTCTGTTTAGGTGTTAATGATGGCTTTCGTTTAGCTTTTCTGTATGTAAATCCCATTTCCTTTAGGCGGTTTCTTACAGTTCAGTCATAGACGACTCCAGTTTCCTCCCATTCGTTCCTCATTTGTTTTGTTGTGCATTTTTGGATTTTTGAGACATATTGCTTTAAGTTTTCTGTCTTGACGCTTTGATGTCTTCCTTGGTCTACCAGTATGTTTGCCTTTAACAACCTTCCCATGTTGTTTGTTTTTGGTCCAGAGTTTAGACACAGCTGACTGAACAACCAACATCTTTTGCAACATTGCGTGATGATTTACCCTCTTTTAAGAGTTTGATAATCTTCTCCTTTGTTTCAATTGACATCTCTCGTGTTGGAGCCATGATTCATGTCAGTCCACTTGATGCAACAGCTCTCCAAGGTGTGATCACTCCTTTTTAGATGCAGACTAACGAGCAGATCTGATTTGATGCAGGTGTTAGTTTTGGGGATGAAAATTTACAGGGTGATTCCATAATTTATTCCTCAGAATTGAGTGATTCCATATTTTTTTCCTCTGGTTGGTCTAAAAAAGTAACCGTTACTGACTGACGCAATCTTTTTTTCTTGATTTCTTATAGTGTTTCTTAAAGCCAGAAAGTTGCCATTTGAAATGACTTTAGTTTTGTGTCATGTCTGTGGTCTGCTTTTTTTCTACAAAATTAAACAACTGAATGAACATCCTCTGAGGCCGGTGATTCCATAATTTTTGCCAGGGGTTGTAATAATATTAAAGCAAACACAGCTCTGTTATTGGAGTTGTATCTTCAATAAAGATAAACCGATAAACCACCCAAAAAATGTATCAGAAGTTACAGATAACCAATAAATTCCAGTATTGTCTCTGGTACATTTGCAACTACTACCAAACTGAATTTGAGTTTTAACCCCACGATCGCTTCTGGTAGTACCAAAAGTGATAACAGACCCAAACAATGAGCCCGCACTTCTGTCTTTGACCATCTTGCCCTCTGCTAGAAGCGCTTGTTTACTACATGGCTTCCATCACAGGCGCAAGCTGAGAGCAGCCACAACACCCAGCTCTTGACCCAATCACAACGCTCCGGTCAGGCGGAGGTCTTGGAAAATAAAGCCCTGCTGAGTTATGGTTTGGTGTATAAGAATGAATACTGATAGAATAACTCCATTAATGTCAATTCTGTCATTTGTACAAAGTTAAAATATAACATATATCTTTTAATGTTGAATAATGCACTAATTCTGAAGTTTTGTAAAAAACAGACAGATCGCAAAGGATTCTAGGTAAAATGGGCCTCTTCTGCTAAACACTGATTGGTTAAGCCATTCATTATGTAAACCAACACAATGTGATGTGTGTCGTGTGTTGGTGTTTACAGATAAATGTGTTTTTGTAAAATATTACATTTTTTATTTGTAAAAACAGGCATTTTTACAGAGCCCTGGAAGTGTCATCACAAAATGTTTTGCATGTGGAGAGAATGTGCGCTCATTTTATTATATTGTGTGCACGTTTTATTATATTGTGCACACGTTTTATTATATTGTAAAACGTGCACTCAATATTGTCTTGACACATAGATGTTGGCTATTCGCCCTATTGACGTTTCAAATCCCACAAAACGCCGGAGAGGTCACCGCGCTGTGAGATCTCTGTAACATTGAGAACTGCATTGAGACGGTCTGATCACGCTGCACTTTAACCACTGCACACAGACAACACCATTAACATTGCAACATAAAACTATTTTTATATTGTGCCTAAAACTCTTGTGTATATATTTTCTGGGTTTTTAGATGTTGTTATTGCATTTATTTTATGTAAACAGCTTCTAACAAAAACAACAGCGGTCACAAACTCAAACAGCCAATTAGCCAGTGCTTCTATCTTTGTGTGCTCTGCCCCTTACTGTAGGAAAGCATTGTTTACCCTGATAGGATACAATGGTCCAGCGATGAGGCAGAGGTCTTGAAATGGAAAGCAGGTTTGAATTATGGTTTTGTTTTATAAATAAAAGTATTCTGGATAGAATAACTACATTAATGTAAACTCTTAAAATGTACAAAGTGATATATGAGACATATCTGTTAATTTTAAAATAATGCACTAATTCTGAAGATCTGAACATTAACATACAGATGCCCAAAGGGGATTATGGGTAACTAAGCTTCCGCTCATACTGATACACTCATTCTATGTAAAAATCAACACAAGTGAATCCATGTAACATGTGTTGGTGTTTACAAATAAATGTGCTTTTGTAAAATATGTCATTTTTTTATTTGTATAAAAAAAGAAAGAAATTTTCAAGATCCTGGTAGACAGCGCCTAAGCGCACGCGTGATGACATCACAACTCTATCAGGTTCCTGATCATGTTATTCTGGGGGAAAGTGAAGTTCTTTAACGTCTTGATTATTGTCCTTTACAACACTGTCCTCTTTGTTTAAGACTAATATATATAATATGTCTGAAATTCGGTTTGCATTTATTAAATTCCACGCAGATTAAACGCAACAGACACGGATTTTTTGTTATAATTGTTTTAGCAAGTTTTCAGGGTATCATGCAGCAGTCTCTTATTAACGTGACGAAAAGTATAAACAAATTACATTTTGCAGTATAATATTCATTTACAACTGTCATCGTGTTGATTCTCTATATGTTGTTTAACTGCAGTGACTTTCTGGCATGCAAGGGATTATGGGATACGTCAACAGGGCGAATGAACACTACTGGCCATTAGATGGCAGTAGAGACCTTGAAAACTTGCCAAAACAAAATTCCAGATAATCTGTGTCTGCTACATTTAAGATGTGTGGAATTTAATAAACGCAGACACAATAACAATGTCTATAAAACCAGAGAATATATTCATGAGAGTTTTAGGCACTAGAGTTTAATGCTGTTGTCCATAGAGCCTGATCAGAGTGTTTCAAATGCATTTCTCATGTCGTGAACGTACTGAGATTACCCTATCCTACCCATAATGCACTGCTGGGTCTGTAGAGGATGGAGTGGTTTCTTCTTAAAGCAGCTCTTCTCTGTTTTGCAGAGGGTAGAATTACACATCAGCTACGAAACATTTAGCAGATAGGTACTCAACTGATTTTAAGTTTTATAAATATTTGTCGCTGTTCAGCTTTATTTACCACGTTATCGGTCTAAAAATTATTGGACAAAAATTTATCGCAAGATAATTAGTCCGATAATGGTTTTTAAAGTTATCTAAAAATATAATCTGATAATGAAAACATTATCTTCGCTAATTATCGGTTATTGGATTATCGGAACTGTGCTCACCACTGGTTCTGAGCAGCACATAGTCTAAAATACTGAGTAATCAAATAACACTTCATTGACCAGTGTAGGTTTGGTTGTGAAGATGGCTGGTGACACACCCAAGCCCTGGTTTTGTCTCTTACCCTCATTCATTCTATTCTTTCCTTCTCTGTTTTTATCTTGAGCTTCCATTTGTGTTTTCCTTAGTGGACTGTGGTTGGAGCAGCTGGACCCAGTGGAGCACCTGCAGTCGAACATGTGATGTTGGTGTGAGAAGAAGGTACCGTTCAGGAACCAATCCTCCTCCAGCAAATGGGGGCCAGCCCTGCAAAGGAGACAGAGTTGGGATTGATACTTGCAGCATTGAGCCATGCTTTGGTGAGAAGAATTCTCTAGAGGGGCACTCAAAGCAGAGTGCATATTTCTACAAGATAAAAACTGGTTCTTCTAGCTCATTAACCCCAACCCATATTTCAAACATTCTACCTCTCAACTTGTAACTCTCAACAGCATAGCTTCACAAGCAGTGAAGTCAGTCTGCTAGAACACACAACAATTAAATGAAATGAAAGAAAAGTAAACACTAATGTAACATTATAAAACTTCACAGCTTCACCCAGTTTGCTTTGGAGGAAGCTGTCTACTCATGCAGTTTGATGCATTGTGCACAGATTCATTAACTCATCACAAAACCTCTCACGAGTCTGTTGTTGAAATAACTGTGTCATGTTGTTGATCATCCAGCCTCTTAAAGGAGATGACAGATGACACATTTATTGGAGCACACCCGTGACTACTGCAGTAACAAAATGCAAGCCCTTTGAGCCCTACTTTGTGATCAGGTTGCACGCCTTCTAAGTTACAAAGTGTAGTAATTACAGCATCAGCTTTCAACTATGCACTACAAATCTTCAAGTCCTATGGTGTGGCCTGTGCCACCTTGACAAATCAGATGCATTCTAAAGTTCCATGCTATTGTACATTAATACTCATTTAGACAAATAATTACCCTAAATGACCATACATGGTTACAAACCATATTAAGGGTCCATGAACTCTCAACAGTATCTGTCTGGCAATATGGAGGAATGAAAGGAGACAAATACAAAAACCTGGTGGATGCAGAAATCAAAGTCTTGATCAAAAAGTGGAAGGGAACTATTTCACTGGACTGCGAAAGCTTGCAAATGGCATTTGCTGGGGAATATGCAAGAATTTTGTGATGTTTACTCTGTGTCATTAACCCCAGTGGTGGGCACAGCTAACCAAAAAGTTAGCTTTGATAACCACTAATCAGCTAACTGCAAAGTTAGCTTTTATAATGCTAAACTGATAAACCACTAAAAAAATTTTGCGGAAGCTGCAGCTAATCGATAACCGATAACTTTCAGTATTGTCTCCGGTACACTCAACTACTGACAGGCTGGTTTTGAGTACAAACACCACCAATGCTTCTGTTTGGAATCAAAGACAATCACAAACCCAACATATCCAAAAGAGCCAGCACTTCAATCTTTCTTCATCCTGCCCGCTGCTGTAAGGAAGAGCCATTTCCATTCACATGATACAGCGGTTCAGCCGTGAGGCCGAAGTCCTCAAAAGGAAAGCAGGTTTGACTTGCATGGTTTTGATTTATAAACAAAATTAATCCACATAGTTTAAATACATTAATGTGAAGTCTGTCATTTGTACAAAGTAAACATATAACACATATCTTTTAACTTTAAAATAATGCACTAATTCTGAAGTTTTGAACACTAACACACACAGATGCCAAACTGCATTATGGTAAACTGAGCCTCAATTTCAATTCATTTTATTCACTTTATATAGCGGCAAATCACAACAGTCGCCTCAAGGTGCTTCACACAAAACAAATCAGAAAACAAATTAAAATTATAAGATTTAAAAGCATAGTAAAAGTAAAAAAGTAAAAAGCATAGTAACATAATATGCTGGTATGTAATATGCCATCTAGTAGATGGGTCAAAATGCATCAAACACTGCCATCTACTGGATGGCAGTGTGAATGATGCCCAGTTTTATCACAGTTGTTGCTGCCTGGCTGAATCACTGTGTCAATGTTCAAAAATCAGAATTAGTGCATTATTTTAAAATCAGAATTAGTGCATTATTTAAAAATTAAAAGATCTGTCTTGCTTTTTCATCTCATAATTTATTTTAATTTGTTTTCTGAATTATTTTGTGTGAAGCAAGCGCCTTGAGGCGACTCTGTTATGATTTGCCGCTATATAAAGTGGAGAAATTGAATTGAAATTGGCTGAATCACAACTTAACAGACAGAATTTTTAGTTTTGCAAATGCCTTTTTTTAACAAATGAAAAAAATGACATTTTACAAATACACTTTTATTTGTAAAAACCAATGCACATGTTAAGTTTTGTGTTGGTTAAATGAATCAACCAATCAGTGATCGCAGGCTCAGTTTACCCATAATGCAGTTTGGCATCTGTGTGTGTTAATGTTCAAAAATCAGAATTAGTGCATTATTTTAAAATTAAAAGATCTGTCTTGCTTTTTAATCTTATAATTCATTTGAATTTGTTTTCTGAATTGTTTTGTGTGAAGCAAGCGCCTTGAGGCAACTCTGTTGTGATTTGCCGCTATATAAAGTGAATAAATTGAAACTGAGGCTCAGTTTACCATAATGCAATTTGGCATCCGTGTATGTTAGTGTTCAAAACTTCAGAATTAGTGCATTATTTTAAAATTAAAAGATCTGTGTTATATTTCCATTTTGTACAAATGACAGACTTCACATTAATGTAGTTAAACTATCCAGATTAATTTGGTTAATTACATTTGGACCGCTGTATGCTGTAAAGGGTAATGACTTTTGTTTTTTGTTTGTTTTTTTGTTTTTGTTTTGTTGTTGTTGCTGTTGTTGTTTTTTTTTTTGTAGCAGCCTAGCGGCCAGGCCCCTTCTGCTGGGGTAGAGTTGAGCTCAGCTAATCTTAGCTGCATCATTGCTGCAAAATAGATAGCAGACAAGAGCCAACAGGGTTTATAAATGTTTTCCAACATTATATGTAAAAACTTTAGCGGTCTAAAGGTTACTGGAACTAAATTTATCAGAAGCCAGTTGGTCCGCTGATGGTTTTTGAAGTTATCTGAAAAGCTAATCCGCTAACTAAAAGGTTAGCTTCAGTAATTAGCGATTAGCGGAACTGTGCCCACCACTGGGTAACCCCTCACTTGAGTCGCTGGGATTCGTGGCCAGCAGAGGATTGTACAACCGGAGGATTGTATACTGGTCATTCCCGGGAGGAGAGGACAGTAGATCCAGTAGGGACAATATTACTAATGAGGCACAACTCCTGGATATTATTCTGCAAGTCGGTGAGTGCACTGCCCATGCTTCCTGTTTTTTTGTGATTATTTATTGTTTTATTTATTTTGCTTAATTATTAATGACCATCTCACATATTAACAACATAGTAACGGACCACAGCCATCCTGATTACTGTAATGATGTCTTAGGCAGCTGCAGCTGATACAGAATGCTGCTGCTAGAGGCTTCACAAACACAAGCAAATTGGACCATATCACACTGGCCCTTAAATCATTGCACTGGCTTCCTGTGAATCAAAGAATAGATTTTAAAATCTTACTGCTGGTCTATAAAGCTCTGAATGGGCATGGACCAAAATACATGCGAGATTTATTAGTTCCCTACAAGGCATTCAGACCCCTCAGGTCATCCGGGACAGGTTTATTGTGTTCCCAGAACAAGAACCAATCAAAGTGAAGCAGCATTGCATTGTTCTGCTCCTCACCCATGGAACAAACTTCCTGAATACCTGAGGTCTTCAATCAGGGCTGAAAACAGTTTTATTCACTGCAGATTTTTCATAAATTACTTTTATAATCTCTTCATTGTTCGGACTGCACTTTTATTAGTCTTATTTTAATATTTTATTTTTTGTATTGTAATTGCCATTTGTCTTTTAAATGTTTTTATTGTCATTTTAATGATGCATTTTTGTTTTTTGTAAACTGCATTGAATTGCCTGTGTATGAACTGTGCTATACACAGAGGTGTCAAATCCGGCTTCAGAAAGTCAAAACCCTCCCATGTGTTGTTTCTACCTGTGCGCCTAAAACAGGTGATCTCAATAATTAGCTCATCCACCTGCCTCAAGAGCTGAACTAATTACAATCACCTGGTTTATTAGGAAGATGGAACAAATATGTGGCTGGGCTTTTACTTTCTGAAGGTGGATTTGACACCTCTGGTTATACAAATAAATTTGCCTTGCTTGCATACATGTTGTCATTTCAGCCGTGTGAGTGCTGTTTAGCATTCGTGAGAGTATGGAGTTAAATGCAGAGGTCACTTTTCACCCCCCCCAGCAAAATGCATAGGACAACACTGCCATCTACTGAACGGGAGTGTGAATAGCAACCTACGTATTTGTGACTCAGCAGTTTTGCGCTCAGAATGTCTCAATATTACGAAACTGAGCAAAGCGATGAATGCGTGTGATCGGTGATACACAAATGCTGAATCACACTTCACAAACAAAATTTTCAGTTTTGCAAATGGCTTTTTTTTACAAACTAAAAAAAGATATATTCACAAACATATTTATTTGTAAAAACCAACACAAGTTACAATTTTGTGTTTTTGGATTGCAAAACACGTGCAAATCAAGGACTATTTGTAGCTCACCCTCTGCGTATTTGCAGGTATTAATGAGTCAAATCTAACTCCATATGAGAGGACTGCGCGGCAATTTTGAGTGGCACTTGCACTACTGTATGTGCGTGGACTACTTGCAATTTTTGCTGTGCGACATTCAGGCATCATACGCTAACGTGTCATAAGTTCCAATTCAGTGAGATACCATCTGAGAATTTGTCCCTGATTTGTGTGTTTTGTTGCAATTCCCATCTCCAACTACTCTCCCAACAGTGGCCCAGTGAGACACTACCCCAACCAAAACAAATCATACTTTTTGGATCCCTTAACCTCTTGACAAGTAAGAGAAAAAAAGTAATTGTGTGGGAACAGATTACAGTGTAGTAAATTGTTCCTCACGTGAGTGCAAAGCTGGAGCACACAGTTCTTACATGAGCTGTTATGCCAATTATTACAGATGTTTGTAAAAAAAAATGATCATAAAGGAGCCATTTGGTCATGCCGACATTAGCTGTTAGCATTGAGCTATGTGATGCTGCCATTTGGGCTCTTTGTTTATTTCACTAAATTTAAATAAAATATAACACAATGCCAAAATACCCTCAGCCATATGAGCATTGTTTTTATAATTTGCAGTTGTTCAGTTGGTATCCTGCAAAGTGTATATAAATGTATTGTTATTTACATTAATTAATCAGATCCTGTTGTCTTGTGTACAGTTTGTACATGTTCAATCAAGCCCCTGTATTTTGTCAAGTGATAATTTCACAAGGACCACAATGGAAATAAGTGTTTATGCTTCATTGTGTTATCAGTGTATCATTGACACATTCACCTCTGTATGTTTATATTGATGTTGCAGAATAAACTCAGCCAATCAATCATAAACACTATTTTTTTAATGTTTCAAAGGTGTCTGCAGGGAGACAGGTCCTTCTGTTCAGCTGCCCCTCATATTTGGAACTGCCTCCCTGACTGTTGAAGCTTTTAAAAAAGCCTCAAGACATATCTGTTTAGACAGGCTTATCACAGGTCTCCATAATTTGAATCTGATGCATCTTAGTCTTTTTATTCTATTTTATTATTTTATTTTGGTTTTATCTTAAGATTTTCTGTTTTTATTCTCTTATTTATCCTTTTATTTTTTATTAATGAAAGATGCATTATAAATAAAGCTTATTATAACTTAGAAACTTATTATAATGACATAGTTGACCGTGATGTCATTGAACATCACGTTAAACTCAGTTTGGGTAAAACAATCAGTTCTGTTGATGAATGTTGATTTTCTTTTATGAGTGAAATATTTGTCTAATCACATAAATCTGAAAATGCCAGAAGGGTCTTACTATGGAAAACTGAAAGGAAAATGTTGTCACCCTGCCTCTGTAACATGTTGTTAACAGTGTAATTTAACAGTCTAATTTAGCGGGGGGTTTTGTTTTTGTTTTTTTCTTCTTCTTGTTGGTGGGATAAAGTCCTGGCGTCCTCCAGCTCAGGCTGAGAAACTCACCCAGAGCAGACAGACACTGAGGGACCTATTTAAAAACTTAAAAAAAAAACAACAAACCTTTAAATAACCCTTAATAACTAACTTCCATCATAACGAATTAATGCATTTCCAGACGTCATCTTCCAAAACAAGGGTGTCATGTGGAGAACAGTTTTCATCTGTGATGACGAATTCTGGCAACAGGTCAGATTAAAAGTCTATTTAATCCGTGAGCGTCCTTCTAAAGTTTTAGCTTTCATTGCACCCTGCTCAGCGTACTGGTCTCGTTGGAGCGACATCTCTACTATTTTGGTATTGTGGGATAGCTCGCCCACAGATAGAGCTTGCCGGACTACTTTCGCCGCTTTGCTCAGCGTGCCGCTCTCATTGCTGGAGTGACAACATACAGAATGTGTCTCTTCCCAGATAGATCTCTTTCAGTGCAGCTTCTTGTTCTGACTTTAACACAAAGCTAACACCGAAGTCTTTCATTGCCAACTGTAAATGGTAATCAAAACATTCCAATCGCATCTTGCTTCCACATCAAACTCCATCGTGTCAGTGTTTACAGTGTGCTTGAGTGATAACAGGTGAAGTTGCCCATAAACTTTAAGTTTCTTAATTATTTATTATAGTCACTCTTAAAACTTTAGTTATCTTTATAATGTTATTACTGGTAAATTTTAGGATTAATTTAGATGAGATCTACTCATTATCTCACAGGAATATATCACAATTATCTGGGAACTACTTTTTGCGCAGGAATTCATCAAGCATGTCGGCCGCGCGTGCGTACTAACACAGAATACCCAGAAACTGGCTAGAAACTCAGTCAAAATGAGTGTCCACTTTTAGCTTGCCATAAGCTAAGCTAGTGCCGCTCGTGAGAGCGTGCTTTCATTGCTAAGTTGATTAGTCCCATGTCATCTTCCCCATTTTTTGTAGAAGCGTTACAGCGCTACATACAGGCCTGGCATGTGTGCTACAGCATTTTCAGGCTGTTTCATTGGAGCTGTGAGAACAGAGACATTTCTTGAATGGAACACTTTGAAAATGACAAAGAAAAAGATTGTATAGCAGAAGTTAAGTTTCAGTGTAGACAAAGCCTTAAAAACATGGGATGAAATGAAATTAAAATAATAAATGAGGAATTATTTTCTTGGGGGTGCTATGGGGGAGCTATGACAAATCCAGGGAGGGCGTGCGTGTGTGCTTTTGACAAGAGCAGGTCAACTTTGTCGCTAGCTTTTACATAACATATGAGAAACAAGTTATATTTACACTTAAACAAAGCGGTTTTAGAGCGCCAGAGAAAGACCAGCCAGTGACGTCACAGTGCCGCTCTACTCTGATTGGCTGTCACCCCCACCCCTCAAAAAAAAAAAAAAAAAAAATTGCATGATTCATAGCATAAAAATATGACACAGAATGCAATTTTTTTTAACCTTTTAAAATACCTCTTATTGTTTGTTTTTGAAACATTGCAAAATTACAGCAAAGCATCATAGTAACTTCTTGATCCATCTTTGTCAATCTTGAACAAACTTTTCATACTTAGTCCAGGGTGACCCCCCCCCCCCCCCCCAAAAAAAAAAAAAAAAATCAGAACCCATAAAAATTGTAATAAATCCTACAAAAGTCCAGCAAATTTCTTGATACTTAAACAGCTGACAGACTGACAGACAACTTGTCTGTCAGACATGTTGGGAAAGACTGTTATTCCAGTTATCTTCCTTAACATGTCTTGGTCAACCAAGGAAAAGACATTTTGCCTGGAAGCCTATTTTGCCAGCAGCATAATTTGGAAAGAACATGACTTTCATGTAAAACGACCAAGATAACTGCAACTTTGGGGAATGATCGTACACACACTGAAGTTGAAATTTGCTGGCGGTTCTGGCTGAAGGCGCAGCTCCTCACTTTTGTTGTTGGGCAGATTGCCAGGTCTGTAGTTTATAAACCTGCCTGTTAGGAGGAAAGCCGTAATAAGCCATTTCATCACGTTATTGCACTGTTTTTAGCTTGTGTGCAATCATAATAGAATGGCAGGTTTTAGAAGTGTTACCTCTGACCTCGCGTGATGCTTGTACATGGGGCATGCACGCTAACATCCATAAGATGTCTTGTAAATCACTTTAGAGGTGGTTTCCAAAAATGTTTTTTGATTTAGAAGTGTTTATTTCTGGCTAACTTTTACAAAATATATGAGAGACATTAGATTTAAACAGAAGTAAGCTGTTTTGAAGTGTTGTTTTTTTTTGTTTTTTTTTTTTCCACCATCTTGGTGTATTTTATTTGAGAGCGAGCAGCCAGCTGATGTTGCTGTGCCTTTCTCTACTCTGATTGGCTGTTGACATGTGCCGATCCCTCGTGCAAGTTGGGGGAAGCCCCTACGTTATCTATGACATCGCAGTGGTACCTACCATTGACTGTATGGGTTGCTACCAAATGTAGTGTTCAAGACCGTTTGTTCATTTGAAATTTTCCTTTCAGAGAAAATTATAAATTTTTCCAGACATTGCAAATGTTGGGAAAGTGTAGTGACACGGACCCACAACAGGGGGCGTAAATGAACGGTCAATAGATGAGCCAAAAGGTAACAATTTAATGTTGTGAATGTGCACAACGAAATACAGACAATCATAGAATTTGATATCAGTCAATATACAGAGGTGACATGTGGGCAGGCTCGAGGATAGAAGACGTCTGTCCAGAAAAGAGTCGGCCCCACACGATTTCCACTGCCACCGGATCCGGAACACACCGGAGTCGCCAAGTCCCGAATCCCCAGGTGGCCACCGTCTCCGGCTGTCGGATCTGGTACTACTGGCAGGAGGCAGAAAAACAGTCAAGGGTGAGTGTGTGAAAACACACCCAGTAAACAGTCAGCAAAACCAGCAGTTCTTCTCCAGGTGGGAAAAACACCTCCACCTCAAACACAGTAACACAGTTGTGCAGAGCCTGAGAGCTACTTATCCGTTTTGGCGTGAGGGGTGAAGAGCATTACTCCTACACAGTCCACAAACCCAGCACCCAGCTGAAAGTAGCTACAGAAACTCCTGCAAACACTCAGAGCACAAATACAAGTGCCTTTGGTGTTGTGTGTTGGGGGGTTTGGCTGGACATTTGGGTGTTCTTTTCTTTTCTTTGCTCTCCAGGTGGTATGCAAACTGATTTATTGTCTGTGGAGAAGGTGCTGGCAGAAGAGTCCTTCACCCTCATCAACGTGATATGCAGCACCTGTGGATGGTGCTCACGTGCAACCTTAAAGACTTTCAGCTGAAGCAGATAATGAGATGGCGTTCTGCATTTAAGCCATGTGTGATTCAAGCAGAATTGCCGGGAACTCGACCTTGTGATGTTCGTTTGTGAGACGCTGAGGACCGCTCCTGGGTGAAGCTCCTCTTCACCCAGGAGCGCTCTTCGGGTCCATAACCCTCCCAGTCCACCAGATACTGGAACCCCCGGCCCCGTCGACGAACGTCCAAGAGCCTGCGCACCGTCCATGCAGGCGCACCGTCCATGCAGGCTCACAGTCGATGATCCGGGCAGGAGGCGGCGCCGGTCTGGGGGTGCAGAGGGGTGAGGTATGGTAGGGCTTGATACGGGACACATGGAATACAGGATGAATCCGCAGTGAAGCTGCAATGTCCTGCTTCACTGCGGATTCAGGATTCCGAACTGAGGACTTTGAGGATCCTGTAGGGTCCAATGAAACGGTCCATGAGTTTTTGCGAGTCCACGTGGAGCGGGATGTCCTTCGTAGACAACCAGACCTCCTGCCCGGGCTGGTATGCAGGGGCTGGGGAATGCCGGCGGTCCGCATGGGCCTTGGCCCTCGTCCGGGCTTTGAGCAGGGCAGAGCGGGCAATGCGCCACACCCGACGGCACCTCCTCAAGTGGGCCTGGACCGAGGGCACGCCGACCTCTCCCTCCGTGAGCGGAAATAATGGCGGCTGGTACCCCAAACATACCTCGAACGGGGAGAGGCCGGTGGCAGATGAAATTTGACTGTTATGAGCGTACTCGATCCAGGCCAGATGATCGCTCCAGGCCGTCGGGTGTGCGGAGGTCACGCAGCGGATGGCCTGCTCCAGCTCTTGGTTCGCCCGCTCTGCCTGTCCGTTCGTCTGGGGATGGTACCCGGACGAAAGGCTTACGGTGGCCCCCATTTCCACGGGGGACGATGTCTGAAGGAATCCCATGCAGACGTACGACATGGTGGACCAGGAGGTCTGCTGTCTCCTGGGCCGTTGGGAGCTTCGGGAGGGCAACGAAGTGGACCGCCTTGGAGAACCGGTCCACTATCGTCAGGATGGTAGTCATGCCCTGGGACGGCGGGAGGCCCGTGACGAAGTCCAGGCCGATGTGGGACCAGGGGCGATGAGGCACCGGTAGCGGCTGGAGGAGTCCTTGTGTCTTTTGGTGATCCGCCTTGCCCCTGGCGCAGGTGGTACAGGCCTGGACGTATTCCCGGACGTCGGCCTCCCTAGACGCCCACCAGAAGTGCTGCCGGACCACTGCCACGGTTCTTCGCACCCCTGGGTGACAGGAGAGCTTGGAACCGTGACAGAAGTCCAGGACTGCAGCTGTGGCCTCTGGTGGGACGTAGAGCTTGTTCCTAGGGCCGGTTCCCGGGTCCGGGTTCCGTGCCAGGGCCTCCCGGACGGTCTTCTCCATGTCCGAGGTGAGGGTGGCCACGATAGTGGACTCGGGGATGATGGTTTCCGGTGGATCCAACAGCTCGGTTTTGACTTCCTCTTCGTGTACCCGGGACAAGGCGTCAGATCGTTGATTCTTGGTCCCGGGGCGGTAGGTGATCTGGAAGTCAAAACGCCCGAAGAACAATGACCAGCGGGCTTGCCTGGGGTTCAGACGCTTGGCGGTCCGGATGTACTCCAGGTTCTGATGGTCCGTGAAAACCGTGAAAGGTACGGCAGCTCCCTCCAACAGGTGTCTCCACTCCTCAAGAGCCTCTTTCACTGCCAGGAGCTCCCGATTGCCGACGTCATAGTTCCTCTCTGCCGGGGTCAACCTGCGGGAGAAATAGGCACAGGGGTGGAGGACCTTATCGGACTCCCTGCTCTGGGACAGCACGGCTCCTTTCCCTGAGTCAGAGGCGTCCACTTCAACTGTAAACTGGCGGCTAGGATCGGGCTGCACCAGAACTGGTGCAGTCGAAAACCGGCGTTTCAACTCCCTAAATGCGGCCTCGCACCAATCTGACCAGGTGAAGGGGACCTTAGAGGATGTCAGGGCTGTCAGGGTACTAACCACCTGACTGTAGCCCTTAATGAACCTCCTGTAGAAATTTGCAAAGCCGAGGAACTGTTGCAGCTTCCTACGGCTTGTTGGTTGGGGCCAATCTCTCACCGCCGCAACCTTGGCTGGATCAGGGGCGATGGAGTTGGAGGAGATTATGAACCCCAGGAAGGACAAAGAAGTGCAGTGGAACTCGCACTTCTCGCCCTTCACAAACAGCCGGTTCTCCAACAACCGCTGTAGGACCTGACGTACATGCTTAACATGAGTCTCAGGATCCGGGGAAAAGATGAGGATATCGTCTAGATATACGAAGACGAATCAGTGCAGGAAGTCCCGCAAGACATTGTTTACCAAGCGTTGGAACGTCGCGGGGGTGTTAGTGAGGCCGAACGGCATGACCAGGTACTCAAAGTGACCTAACGGGGTGTTAAATGCTGTCTTCCATTCATCTCCCTGCAGGGGCGTGAACACTGAATCCAACAGGGGCAGCGGGTATCGATTGCGAACCATGATCTCATTCAGCCCTCTGTAGTCAATGCATGGACGGAGTCCGCCGTCTTTCTTGCCCACAAAAAAGAAACCAGCACCCATCGGGGAGGTGGAGTTTCAGATCAACCCGGCAGCTAACGAGTCCTGGATGTAGGTTTCCATTGATTCAGGACGTGAGAGGTTGTACATCCTGCTAGATGGGTACTCAACGCCCGGGATCAAATCAATGGCGCAATCATACGGGCCGTGCGGGGGGAGAGTGAGTGCCAGATCTTTGCTGAAGACGTCAGCAAGATCATGGTACTCCTCAGGCACCGTTGTCAGATTGGGGGGAACTTTAACCTCCTCGTTAGCAGTCAAACCGGGTGGAACCAAGGATCCCAAACACTCCCGGTGGCAGGTTTCACTCCATTGAGCCACAACCCCAGACGGCCAATCAATCCGGGGATTGTGTTTAATCATCCACGGGAAGCCCAAGATTACGCGGGAGGTAGAAGGAGTCACATAAAACTCAATCTCCTCCCGATGATTCCCAGACACTACCAGAGTTACAGGTAGTGTCTTGTGTGTGATTAAAGGGAGAAAGGTGCCATCTAGCGCCCGCACCTTCAATGGTGAAGGGAGTGCCACTAGAGGGAGCCCTACTTCCCTAGCCCATCTGCTGTCCAGCAGATTCCCTTCTGACCCCGTGTCCACCAGTGCTGGGGCTTGAAGGGTTAGATCCCCACTCAGGATCGTAACTGGGAGACGTGCAGAAATACGTGTGTGTCCCACGTGAATTTCTTGGCCCACCCTTAGCCCAGTTTCTAAGGGCAGGCGTTGGTGTTTAACCGCTTGGGGCAGTCTTTCTGCTGATGCTCGCTTGAGCCGCAGAAAACACACTCCCCGCGGGCCAGTCTCCTCTGTATATTAGAAGCTCTTAATTTTGCCCTGCTCGTGTCCATAGCATCATCAGCAGGGGGAGCTGTTGCCACACGGAGCGCTGAGGCTGTGGAGCGTGGGGAGGGCTGAACCTTTTCAGACCCGGAAGGGAGAGGGACGGCGCGTGCCCGGCCACGTCCTTCGTCTCGTTCCCGACGGCGTTCCTCTAATTGATTGTCTAATCGTATAACTAGATCAATAAGCCCGTCCAAATCCCGCGGCTCATCCTTAGCCACCAGGTGCTCCTTCAGGACCGACGACAGTCCGTTTACGAAGGCGGCGCGGAGCGCAGTAGCATTCCAGCCGGACATCGCAGCCACGATGCGGAAGTCGACTGCATACTCAGCTGCGCTCCGACACCCCTGTCTCATAGACAGCAGCACTGTTGAAGCGGTCTTGCCTCTTTTTGGGTGATCAAAGACTGTTCTGAACTCCCTCACAAACCCAGGATATGTTGTTAGGAGCCGTGAATTCTGCTCCCAAAGCGCCGTAGCCCAGGCGCGTGCCTCACCTCGAAGCAAATTAATTACATAAGCCACCCGACTGGAGTCTGACGCGTACATCACTGGACACTGTGCAAAGACGAGCGAACACTGCATCAAGAAGTCAGCGCACATCTCCACACAGCCGCCGTACGGTTCCGGGGGACTTATGTATGCTTCAGGGGATGGTGGGGGGGTCATTGAATGACCATTGGAACGTCTATATTTGGCACCAGGACAGCAGGAGGAGGAGCTGCAGCAGCGCCCTGTGCGCGCGCTTCCATCTGTGCGGTGAGAGCCTCCATCCTGCGATTGAGAATGACGTTCTGCTAGGTCATTAAATCCAACCGAGCAGTGAAGGCGGTGAGGATTTGCTGCAACTCACCTACCACGCCTCCCGCTGATGCCTGTGCACCCTGCTCTTCCATTGGTTGTTCAACAGATGGTTGACGCCCCTCGGAATCCATGACGCTGGCCGAGATATCCTGTTGGGAAAGTGTAGTGACACGGACCCACAACAGGGGGCGTAAATGAACGGTCAATAGATGAGCCAAAAGGTAACAATTTGATGTTGTGAATGTGCACAACGAAAAACAGACAATCACAGAATTTGATATCAGTCAATATACAGAGGTGACGTGTGGGCAGGCTCAAGGATAGAAGACGTCTGTCCAGAAAAGAGTCGGGCCCCACACAATTTCCACTGCCACCGGATCCGGAACACACCGGAGTCGCCAAGTCCCGAATCCCCAGGTGGCCACCGTCTCCGGCTGTCGGATCTGATACTGCTGGCAGGAGGCAGAAAAACATTCAAGGGTGAGTGTGTGAAAACACACCCAGTAAACAGCAAAACCAGCAGTTCTTCTCCAGGTGGGAACAGTCCACAAACCCAGCACCCAGCTGAAAGTAGCTACAGAAACTCCTGTAAACACTCAGAGCACAAATACAAGTGTGTTTGGTACAGAACAGAACGGCTGAGAGTTTACCTATAGGGTAGACGATATCTCGGCAGGGAGGTGGAGTTGCTGCCCGGCTTTTATGGAGATGGTGGTTTGTGGTTGATGACTGACAGCTGGTCATGAGTGACAGCTGTCACTCCCGGCTGCTCCTGCAAGGTGGCCGCGCCCTCTCGTGCCTGAAGCCCGCACTTCAGGCAGGGCGCCCTCTGGTGGTGGGCCAGCAGTACCTCCTCTTCAGCAGCCCACACAACAGCAAATTTTCATTATATTGCCAATGTTATTATGAATCCCTTATTTAAAGGATAAGGAATAAATTATAATTGTTCTAAAGAAGATTCTTTTTATGACTTAAATCTTAAAATGCCCAGCGGCTGTCACCTGTCAGATAACGATGAATTTACCAAAATTAAATTTTAAAGACTTGCTTCAGAGCAGGTAGTCTGAGCATCATTTCATGGAGGCACAACATATACATATCATGACACTAATTGGGATATTTTCTAAAAAAAAAAAATTCTGTACACAATGTGGCTGTAGCGTGTGCACACAAGAGAGAGAGCTTTCTGTGTTCCATTCATTTTATATTTCAGTGGTTTTACTAAAAGATGCATTTGGTTTTATCTCCTTTCAGATCTGGAATTACAGTATGTTAGGAAGAGCATCAATATAAAACTTGTGTGGAATGAATATGGAGGTTATAAAGGTCAGATATTTGTAGTAGTTTGATATAGGATTTAGTGATGTGGAGATGAATGACCCATTACAGTGATGCTGGACGAATGGGGACAACCAAAAAAAAAAAAGAAAACACACTGTCCAATTTCTAATTAGATTTTAGTATTCCATTAAATTTAAATGATGTATTTGGGAATTTTGCAGCACCCTGAATAAAATTAATTTGTGCCTTACATACCTATAATTGGAATACAATGGTATTTGTAGTGTCTTAATTCTTCAGTTTGATTTCGTTCAACATGTCAATCCTTTCTCCATTTGTTCTCCAGTATTTCACCAGTTGCTGTGCATACTTATGGTCAGAGTACATTTCTGAGTACAAGTACAAATGGATAAATCCCACATTTTGCACACATTTCTGTTCAGTGTTGATGGGATGGGTCTTGACTTGAGGGTCTTGGACTTTTTCAGTTTACTTGTTTTCTCTGTTATGTGCATTATAATAATTTCTAGACACAGTGGAGTTTTCATTATAGATGAACACTAATTCACATGCGATTCCTTCAGGTGTGAGGGAACCATGGCGTCCGTGGTCTGAGTGCTCTGTGACCTGTGGAGGAGGTTACAGGACTCGAACACGTGGACCAATCCAAACCTATGGCACCGCGCAGGAGTTCAGTGCCTGTAACATACAGCCCTGTGGTACGGCAAAGACAGCACACTCCTCCAACTATACTCTTTTGTTTCATTTCATAGTTTTTACCATTTTTCTAAGGAATTAGCACAGTAACTTTTTTCCAATGGTTGCACTCACAAGAGTTTTCCTGATTTGTGCTTGGACTCAGGAAGTGGTAGGGTGTGTCCACAGGGACAGCAATGGAATCAGTGTGTGAGTGGACCAGTGTCATGTACAGACATCTTGTTGGACCTCCACAGGAACTGTACACCAGGTTGCCAGTGTCCACACGGAACTTTCCAGCAAGTGAGTGTGTTGGCTGCACACACCATCATATAGTCATATCCTCACGCGTCATGTTTGTCTGTTTTTTTTTTTTCCATTTTATCTTTCTTTCTTTTTCACTTACTTACTTACAGGATGGTCTGTGTGTACGGGTGCCTGACTGTCGTTGCGATGTGGATGGACAACAGTATGAACCAGGAGTTACTGTCCCACAAGACTGCAACAACTGGTGAATCAAAGTGACGTGATGGCAACGTGGATAAGACCGCTGTTGAAATTTGATCCTTCAAACGATTGACACTGTTGTCTGGGAGTGAGTACCAGCCCCTTTGTACAACCCCAAAACTTAAGGAAACACTTTTATTTTTAAAGGTTTCTTAGATTTTTAAAGTTTCTTGCCTCAAGTTTGATATTCAAGATAGTGTTCAAAACATGATCACTGTTATTAAGAATTCTGCTGTTTGTTGCAGTGATGCATTTTAGGGTTGGTTTTTTTTTTTGTTTTTTTTTGTAAGAGAGGGGTGTTGGGGGAGCGGTGGGGCCTTTGTCATTTGCTGGCTATTTTGAACTTAAAAGTCATGAATGAATTTATTTATGCACAAATCTATTTATTGTGACCTAAAATTTCCTCCTCATAGAATACGTATGTTTGATAATTAAGTCCAATATATTTCATGGCTTATATTTGTACATATTTCTTATTTTATTCTGTTTCATTATATTTTATTTATTCTATTCTAGAAGTGTCTTATTATTGTACTGGGGGTAGATGCTATCTCTAATTTCATTGTGTGCCCAGTTGTACAATTACAATAAACAGCTATTGTGTTCTATATAATGTTTTAATGTTTTTATGTAAAACTTAATAATAATTTGATGGTCATTTTGGATCCCATTTAGAATATCTGGCTTGAGGCCAGTTTTTGTTTATGGGAACATCCTGACTGTGCTTTGAGTTCATCTACAGAACCTAAAAAACTTCTTTTGGTTCAGTTCTGGGGGCAAAGGGGGTGGTCCTTGCTCACCTCTTAGTACCACGTTGCTTCAAGAGCATCACGATGGTTTCATCCTTTCTGACAGTTTCTACTTTGTAAAACACACAATGTGTATGCTTTATGTTTCATTCACAATTTTAACTTTTGTGTCCATTTCAGTACTTGTGTATCAGGAAGGTTACTGAACTGTACTCAGGACAGGTGTCCTGGTAAGAGAAAATTCCTCCAATATGTACTGCAGGGGTCAACACCTACCTTCTGGAGTACACCTACCCAGCCATCCCCGATTGTTGCTGTTTGAAATGAGTCAAGCTTAGTGTTTCATAGCTCTTGCTTGGCTGTGCAAAGCTAATTTAGTGTATTAGTTGTGGGTGGAGCTGGGAGGGTTGAAAAACATATACATCAGGTGACCTCCAGGAACAGGGTTTGTGACCCCTGATGTACTGAATAAAGTTTGTTTTTGTGCTTCATTGCACCTCACCTAGTTTTATATTTTTTTTTTCCATTTGCATTTCCACACACACACACTGTGTCAACAGTGGATGGTCAGTGGTCACTGTGGACTCCTTGGGGTCAGTGTTCAGTGTCATGTGGATCAGGTCTCCAGTCTCGATACAGGTTCTGTTCCAGTTCTGGCAGCGGTTTGCTGTGTCTTGGACATCACCGTGAGGACAAAGTCTGCGTCTTAAAGCCTTGTGATCGTGAGTCAACTACTGCCACTGCTTAACTCTCATTTCAACAGCTTGTGTTCTTACACTGATTTAGAAATATGGTGTGGTAATTAGATCTTTTCACTCCTCATCTCTTACAGATGAGGAAATGTCCTCAGTTGTCCAAACAACCAACCCTGTTTCATAAAGATGTTGACATGTTAAATCCAAATTTGCACTTTCCCATAGGACTCCATGTTAAAATGTCCAACTTGAAAGTAAAAACAATCATGTTTACAGCCTGGTACAAAAAGTTGTTTTGGTCCCTGTGGATAAGTTTCCTCCTCCATGACAACTATACAAGGAGGTGTTTTTTTTTCTTCTAACTTCTTAGTTTAAGATGTTTAAGCCATAAAATTATAAACAATTGGGGCATGGTCACTTTGAGTGACAGCGGCTAAAGCCAGTGACTCCATGTCTTGTCTCCATGTCTGCTAGATTCGGCTGATAGTGAAAAGTCCTAACTAATCATCTAAGATGTCTCTCTTGAAATATTTCTGCTGAGTGAAACTCTCATAGGATTTAACGTTGTAAGCTAATGGCGTTAGTACTTTTAGCAGCTGTCTGTACCTTCATCCATTAGGTCCACTTAATGCACGATTACTGAGAAAATACCCGACTTATAACATTTAATATTCACAACAATATAAGCCTTTAGGACAGGGGTGGCCAAGTTCGGTCCTCAAGAGCCACATTCCTGACACTCTTAGTTGTCTCCCTGCTCCAACGCACCTGAATCCAATGAAAGGCTCATTAAAAGTCTGCTAACAAGTCTTTCATTGGATTCAGGTGTGTTGGAGCAGGGAGACAACTAAGAGTGTCAGGAATGTGGCTCTCGAGGACCGAACTTGGCCACCCCTGCTTTAGGAGAACCACCACACCGTCCCCAAAAATATGATTCAGTGGACACCCAAATGGAGGTTAAGTGGATCAGACTCTTAAAGTCACACAGCACTAACGAAGGACACTATAGCCAAAACGAAACAAGAAATCTGAGTTTGTGAGATGTTGTTTAACCATCATCCAGCTTCATTTCTGCAGCTGGCGGTTCGTCAGAATTTTCAAATTGTGGAAAAATGTGAATCCTGACGACAACCTCAATTCCTCCGTATTCCATTTTGCTTTCTGTCTTGATGGTTCCTCTTTGTTTGCGTAGTTCCCGTACCGTCAGCATTCCATTTGATTGTTGTCCAACTTCATCCAACCTCCAAATCTGACATCTTGCATGAACATTGACAATATCTGAACGGATAAATAACTGAAGATCCGACGAGCAAAACGTGACTCACCCATGTGTGGGACAAAAAGCAACGTTTCATACAGAAACAATAGCGGCAAGACATTTGATCAACTACTTTAACTATTTACACATATTGCAGCTGTCTCGGGTTGCAACGTGCATGTGCGCTCACACGTTGTAGTGAAGAACGGTTTGTTGTCAAGACAACTAGGTATTGCAGCTGCAAAGCATCAAGGTCGCTGTTCGCTTCGTTTTTCTTTTGTTAGTTTCAGTTTTGTTTCAGCCTTTTATGCGCTCTGCACTCGCAGGCTTTTCGGTGATGGGCTTTCGGTGATGCTGGCTCATTCGTCCACTTTTCTTCTCGACGATTTGTGGCTTTGTGATTTTTTTCCTTCATTCAGCCGTGTGCCGTGTGACTGGGCCGTATGAAAGGGCCATGTTCAGGAGTCTCGTTGCACGTACAGCTATCCGTGCTCCATCCTGTTATGCATTAATGAGTTCATCGTTTAGCTGCTGTGAACATAGTGCTGCCCACAACATAGTAAAGACTTTGTTTTGGCTCTTCAAGGTGTCTGCAGAAAACCAATGGCTGATGTCACACAAACTTTGTTCAGTAAATGGTAAATGGACTGCATTTATATAGCGCTTTTCCATCTGCATCAGCACTTCAAAGCGCTTTACAATTACGCCTTACATTCACCCATGCACCCAGACACACTCACACACTGATGTCAGGGTGCTGCCATGCAAGGCGCTCACTACACACCGGGAGCAACTAGGGGATTAAGGACCTTGCCCACGGGCCCTGAGACATTTTATATTCTAGCTAGGTTTTGAACCAAGGCTCCTCTGGTCTGAAGCCCAACGCATAACCACGAGACCATTACCTCACCCAGTATGTGTAAAGTTTTTGATATATATATACGAGGTCTGTCCAAAAAGTAACGGACCTTTTTATTTTTTTCAAAAACTATATGGATTTGAATCACGTGTGATTGCATCAGCCAAGCTTGAACCTTTGTGCGCATGTGTGAGTTTTTTCATGCCTATCGGTTGCGTCATTCGCCTGTGAGCAGGCTTTGTGTGAGCAGTGGTCCACCCCCCTCGTCGGATTTTTATTGCGAGTAAAATGTCTGAACGATTTGGAGCTTTGCTCCATCAAATTTTTCCAGAAACTGTGAGAGACAGTTAGGTGGAAACCATTCGAAAAATTCAGATGGCTTTCAGGGATGATTTTATGGGGATCACACAGATTAAGGAGTGTTACAGCCGGTTTAAAGACCGCCCACGGTGTCTGAGAGCGCTGCGCACTCCGAGCGGCGATCGACAGGCTGAAACCCCGCTGAAACAACCAGATCATTTTCAAAGTGAAGGCTTTGTTGATCCGGGACGTCGTCTGACTACCACAAAACTAGGAAGAAGACGTGGACATCAGCATCGGCACATTTATCAGCACATTCTGCTGTTACAGCTTTGTGGCTCCTCTCTGTGTTTGTGCTGGAAGCCATGTAGTAAACTAGAGCAGGGGGCAGGATGCTCAAAGGCAAAAGTGCTGACTCATTGTTCGGGTCTGTCGTCACTTTTTATGCTTCCTGAAGCGATCATGGTGTTAAAACTCAAAATCAGCTTATTAGTAGCTGTAAGTATGACAGAGGCATTACTGGAATTTATCGGTTATATGTAACTTCCGATACCTTTTTGGGTGGTTTATCGTTTTATCTTTATCAAAGATAAATTTTCAGTTATCTGATTGTCTGTTATTGAAGTTAATTTTTTGGTAATCTGTGCCCACCACTGCTTGTTAGTAGTTGCAAGTGTACCGGAGACAACACTGGAATTTATCGGTTATCAGTTATCTGTAACTTCCGATACATTTTTTGGGGTGGTTTATCGTTTTAACTTTATCAAAGATAACTTTTCAGTTATCTGATTATCTGTTATCAAAGTTAATTTTATATATATATATATATATATATATATATATATATATATATATATATATATATATATATATAATGTCAGGGTTCTAGCTAGCGCAAACTTGCATTACGGCCCATTACGCTTATTTTGGACCGTTACGATTTTAAATACGTCTGTAATCAACCGTTTCTGCAGCACGACTCCAGTTTGAAGCATGAATCAAAGCTATGCTTCGATTCAGTGGCTCGCGGTTCTTTGATTCGCTGCTCTTCAGAAGCGGTAAGTCCGCTTCTTAACCCCTCTGAAAGTTATTAAAATATCATGAGTCACTTTTGTGTGGATTAAAGTCACTAACTGGGACTGTTCTGTTGTTGCAGCCGAGAAACAAGAATCATCCTCCGTTCCGTTGTCACTGCTTTAAACGCTGCGCGGCTCTCTGCTGAGACAGAGTCCGCTCGAAATTAATAACTTCAAAACGAATCACCGCTTTAAATTAAATGACACCTCTTACAAACGTTGCTATACAGACAATAAACTACAATCGACTAAAACATTTTTTCCTCCCAAAATGAGACGTCTTGCATTCTTTATAAACCTGACCTGCAGCAGAGCTGCAAGAGCTGCAGCTCATAGGTATGGAAATACATTCATGCCAATAATAATGTCTGAAAGGAAATGCTTTTGACAAAAACTAACAGATTTTATTTTTGTTTATGTCCAGAGATCAAGGATCCACCATGTAGAGTTTATTATGTCCAGAGTTTAAGGATCCAGTAACCAATTTCATATTTATTTACTTTAAGACTCAATAAAATGTTGTTCAGTTTCAACTTAATCAGCTTATAAAGCGCCAAATTACAACAAAAGCCATCTCAGGGTGCCTTACACAGAACAGTTCAACATAAAAAAATTAAAATAAAGAAATAAAAATAAAAATAATTCAAATACCTAATTAAAAACAGAAGTAAAAGAATAAAACATAACAAAATAAAAACTACTCATAAGAAAGAGAATAAAAATAGGTTTTAAGTCTTGACTTAAAAATGTCCACGGACTCCGACTGCCTCACTGAGGGCCATGTACTGGCTAACCCAGAATGAGATGGCTCACACAACAAACTTCCCCAGCCTTCTGTACATGATGAAGGGACTTGGGCTGTCGTACCTGGGTTTCCTTTTTGGGTACCCCTAGAGTGGCCAGTTTTTAGCTTGAATCGCTTTGCTCCCTCGACATTACCACTACGCTAAAATTTTATCCTAGCTAGAACCCTGAATGTATAGGCAGCACGGTGGTTTAGTGGTTAACACTGGTGCCTCACAGCGAGAAGGTCATGGGTTCAGTTTCTGCCTGTGGCCTTTCTGTGTGGAGTTTGCATGTTCTGCCCGTGTTTGCGTGGGTTTCCTCTGGGTGCTCCGTTTTCCTTCCACAGACATTTCCTATAGCTTCTAATGATGGTCTGGATTTTGGTTGAAGATATTTTGGACCATTCTTCTTTACAATAAATCTCAGGTTTGTTGCTTTCCGAGCATGGACAGCCCGCTTAAAATCACACCACAGATTTTCAGTGATATTCTGGTCTGGGGACTGAGGTGGCCATTCCAGAATGTTGTACTTGTTCCTCTGCATGAATGCGTTAGTAGATTTTGAGCAGTGTTTAGGGTTGTTGAAAGATCCAGACCCGGTGCAGCTTCAACTTTGTCACTGATTCTTCATGTCATCTTCATCACCTCTTTCAAAATAACAGGTTTATACCATTTAACAACTTAATGCAGAGGTTTGGAATTATAGGAGGAAATTTTATTCATTACATTCATTCATTTTATTCATTCAGTAAAGTATGCTGTGATGTCAAAAATTCAGACGCATCATTGCCCACCAGAACCACCAACATTCGTGACAGACATCAAGAACCTCCTCCCAATAAAGAAAACCTTGTCGAAGATATATAAGTTAATATCATGCATGGACACTGCTTTACATTTACCCATCTTAAAATGGGGGAGGGGGGGACTTCCTCCTCACCTCTGACCCTGACCACTGGACACAAATTTGTAAAAACACATTTTCAGTGACAAAAATACCAACTTACAACTCATTCAATACAAAATTCTTCATAGAACACACATTACACAATGTAAGATGTATATAAATGGGCTTCTCAGACTTGAAATACACCAAAGTCACCGTGACATGTATCAAGCAGTGCGCACCTGCCCATTTCTGGCGTACGCCTGACGTGATCTTGATAAATGCGGCGGGTGGAAACGATCGTAATTATAATAAACACGCCCACAAATATTCAGACTCCACTTCAGACACACCCTCATTTTATGACATGGAAGTCGGGAAGACGGCAATGAAAAAGAACTCCACCAATCACGACGCATGCCAATAGAGTGTCAAAAGCAGCTGTCGTATCAATTGTTTTGTAGTATATAATCAATAAAGTGTTACAGTGGTCCCTCATTAATCGCTGGAGTTACGTTCTAAAAAATAACCCGTAATACGCGAAACTGCGACGTAGTCAGCGTTATTTTTTACAATTATTATAGACGTTTCAAAGCTGTAAAACCCCTCACTACACAGTTTATACACTTTCTCAATCAGGCATGAACATTTTCTCACTTTTCTCTCGTGTATAAACACTCTCAAAGTTCAAACCTTAGTAGGAAAATAATACCAAACTGTTTTCAGGCCCAAACATTTGTTTGAGAAATAAAAATAGGACGTTTTCCAATAAATAATTATTCATTCATTCATCCGACCTCGTTCGTTGATCGTTAAGATCAACGAACGAGGTCGGACACATAAGAAATTATTAATAGTGACTCACCAGTATTTCACAGATCGGGCCTCTGCGTCCTGACGCTGCGCCTTTTCCCACTCACATCTTGCTGCAGCAGGTGTCTGTGTCTGTGTGACAAACACAGTTATGAGTAGTTGTTGGCGCTCTTTTCTCTTCTGGGCAAAAAGATTCTTATAAACAGATACACAGAACACTGTAAAAAAAAAAGGCAACAAAATTGGACTAAATACTCCGCGAGACTCCGAGGCCATGACAGGTGAACGGCGTTATAGCGAGGGACCACTGTATTCTCTTTTCACATGTCAATAATTCTTGACATGTGGATATTTGCTCCTCAATTAATAAGACACGCCTAATCTGTCAGATTTCTTTATTTTTTAAATGTATTTCTGTATTTATTTTATTGTGACAACCGAATGGAGATGAAAAAACCTGGCTGCAGCACAGGCGAATTAAGAGAATGACAGAACTACAGTTGTTATTATCAATTTCATAGTCTAAAACGATCACACCACATGAAGTTAAGCTCAGCGCTGCTCTGGCTTCAGGCTCGAAGTCTGGAGAAAAAGGCGTGTAGCGCGTTCCTTCCTGTCAGCGCTGTGACCACGGATCGTGCTCCATAACAATCCCGCAAAGGCGGGATTTGTATTGATTATTATGTAGTATAATCAGGAAAGTGTTATTTATGTAACATATGCATTGATTTGTATAATGGCACTGTTTATCATGTTGATCATCTTCATTTTTATGTGGATTCCAGCGCTGGATCATTTTGGTGTATAATTTACGCCACCTCTCGACCTGGTGTATATTTTCAGCGCAGTGAACGCCAACGACCACATTGATAAATGCCAAGTAGCGCAGCCGTTTTGGTGTACACCCCATGTATGCTCAAATATTGCCGTACGCAACGTTGATACATGAGGCCCAGTGTGAGCTAAACACCACTGATACCTATTTTCATGCCCTTTGGCTCTGCTCACCTGTCCAGTGTTTTTGGTCAAAAGTCACTGAAAAATTGTCCTCCATCTCGGGATATACGAGGTCTATTAGAAAAGTAATCGACCTTATTATTTTTTCAAAAACCATATGGATTTGAATCACGTGTGATTGCGTCAGACAAGCTTGAACCTTCGTGCGCGTGCGTGAGTTTTTCCACGCCTGTCGATTGCGTCATTCGCCTGTGAGCAGGCTTTGAGTGAGGAGTGGTCCAGCCCCTCGTTGGATTTTTTTTGTCAGGAAATGGCGGAATGATTTGGACTTTTTTTCCATCAGAATTTTTTCAGAAACTGTTAGAGACTGGCAGCTGGAAACCATTAGAAAAATTTATCTGGCTATCGGTGAAAATGTTACGGGCTTGGTAGAGAATAACAAGAGTTACTGTCACTTTAAGGACGGCCCCCAGCGGCTGTGGAGCGCACCGCACTCCGAGGCCAACATCAACAGGCTGAACGACCATTTCATTTCTAAAGGGATGGCTGTCTGGATCCGTGACCATCGCGTGCCATTTCTCTGGTTATCACAAGAGCTGGACATCAACCATTTTCCGGCAGATTTCACTTTTAACAAGAGATTCTGTCATGGAAAGCCGAGCTTCGCGCGTCACGATGGATTCGCTACTGGAGCGAGACAAAACCACCTCCATTTTGGTCTCACAGGACAGCTTTGAGATGGCGTTCAGACAGCTGTCGGTGGTTTTTCCATCGAGTGATTATCCGAGAAATTGTGGATGTGCCTGGACATGCCAGAACATGTCCTGTGAGGCTTCATCATGGCGTTGCTGTGCGCCATGCGGCACCGCCGCAACGCACGAAGCCTCCGCTCCTCTTTCCATGACAAAAACTCCTGTAACAGTGGAATGTGCCGTTCATTTCCAAACTGGACGCTGTGTTTTATCCGGGACGTCGTCTGACTAGCACAGGAATTGTGAAAAGACGTGGACATCAGCACTTTTTCGGCACATTGAGACAGACGTGCGGAGGAATTCCGCGCGTCGCGGCGGTGCCGCATGGCGCAAAACAACGCCGTGATGAAGCTTCACGGGACATGTTCTGGCATGTCCAGGCACATCCACTATTTCTCGGATAATCACTCAATGGAAAAACCACCGACAGCTGTCTGAACGCCGTCTCAAAGCCGTCCTGTGAGACCAAAACGGAGATGGTTTTGTCTTGCTCCAGTAGCGAATCCATCGTGACGCGCGAAGCCTCCACTCGGCTTTCCATGACAAAATCTCTTGTTAAAAGTGAAATCTGCCAGAAAATGGTTGATGTCCAGCTCTTGTGATAACCAGAGAAAGTGCACACGACGGTCCCGGCTCCACAGAGCCATCCATTTAGAAATGATCCGGTGGTTTGTGGCTCTCGATGGCGGCACGGAGCGGGCACGCCGAGCGTCCTTAAAGCCGTCCTTAAAGCTGTCCTTAAAGCCGTCCTTAAAGCTGTAGTAACAGTCCTTATTCTCTGTGAAGCCCGTAAAATTTTCACCGAAAGCCAGATATATTTTTCGAATGGTTTCCAGCTGCCAGTCTCTAACAGTTTCTGAAAAAATTCTGATGGAAAAAAAGCCCAAATCATTCCACCATTTCCTGACAATGAAAATCCGCCGAGGGGGTGGACCACTCCTCACTCAAAGCCTGCTCACAGGCGAATGACGCAACCGACAGGCGTGGAAAAACTCACGCATGCGCACGAGGGTTCAAGCTTGTCTGACGCAATCACACGTGATTCAAATCCATATGGTTTTTGAAAAAAATAATAAGGTTGGATACTTTTCTAATAGACCTCGTAGAATTTCCTTATCTCCTAATTTATGTTTACTTGGAGACACTACAATTATTGAACTGCCAACTAAACAAACTAAAACTATACTTGTAGCACTGACTATTGCCAAAAAAAAAAAAAAACAATTTTGCTGAATTGGAAAAATAAACAATCAATATTAACCACTGGTCAAACCTCCTTATCGAATATGTATCAATGGAAAAAATAGCTGCTTCATTTAAAAAAAAAAAACAATTTCCACAATTGAATGAAACATGGTCCTTATTTATCAATTCATTAAATTTGAATTCGGAGGTCTAATTACAAAAAAATATTTTCTTTTTGCCTGTTAGGGAATGCCACTCTTGCACCTGTACTGTATTAATATTAGATTCTGATTTGTTCCTATTATGGATGGATGGATGGATGAGATTTATTGTCATTGTCATTACAAGTGTAACAACAACGAGATTACGTCCACACTCACATTTCCACAGACAAGCTACAGCAATTAATCCACTACTTGTTTACCATAATAATGGCACACATCAGAATTAAGACAACACATATACATTTGACATTGTTTATGTGCACTAAATTTGAAACAGTCTGTTTCCCAAATTGAGGCGATGTGAGTGTGTGGTAGCCGCTGCAACAGGAGTCGCGCTGTCGCTAGCTTGGGGGGAAACGGGGACCTGCCGCAGCTAAAACCGTGCAGCCCCGGAGGGGAAAGGGGTGGTGTGAGCGGTGGCCGGAATGGGGTGTGTGATGGGGGGCAGGAGTGGAGGTAGGAGGGAAAGTGGAGCATGCTTCAGTCTTTATCCATGTGTGAGTCTGTTTGTCCTTGTGTACTGGAGTAAGAGAGATAAGGAGGCAACCAATCTTCCCAATGCCGTAGCAATTCTTCTGGAGGAAAAACAATGGGCATTTTATCCTTGAGAGGCTGATAAGCTTGCCGTGTTTGTGGTTGAGCAGTGAAAAACTCTTTTCCAGCTTCACATGAACAAACCAAATCCCAATTATGAAAATTCTCTGGCCTCTGAAATCTTCACCTTCCCCTGCAAGACGCGCATTTGCTCTGAGATGTTATCCAATTTGCATCTGAGTTCAAGGGTTAACGCAGTCTGAGAATGCATCGCCTTGCCCTACTCATTAATCATGATGGACAAGCGTGGGGTCGTGGTTTTGGCAGCAGCTGTCTTGCCAATCTTCCGGTAGGTCAGGGCAGCACATAAGCCAATAAGTACCAGCCCTCCGACTATGAATCTTAATATGAATAAATCCTCGACGTCCTCCACAGAGAAAGGCGCAAAGTATGCGACTCGTCAAATCTCCCAGGCGTCGAGAACATAGCCCACAGGGTAAGTTCCATCCTGGCACGCAGAGTCCCCCGGCCCTGATCTTCTTGTAGAAAAAATGGTGTCAATAGCGTTCAGAGACCAGCTGATCAATACCATGATTAATCCAATATAGTTTGAAGAATTCACAGCCTGGTGAAGTAGGGACTTTGAAGGTTGTAGCAGAAATAGAGGAGAGAGGAGGAGATGCAGCCGCTCTCGCCGGAGTCCCAAGCTTTATATTTATTGTTGACCTACTGACTTTTCTCTCCCTTGTGCCGCAGATCCAGGTTGCAGTTCTTTGGAGTACTCTTGTTGTCAGAGACTGATACTATGTGTGTTTTTTTTTTCTCTTGAAAATGATTGAATTGGTGGAGGAGAGAGATTGTGTCTTTTAGAGTGGTTGGCCTCTCGGGTGTGGCGGGGCTGTGCGGCCCGGGCGTGCAGGGATGGTCGAGTGTCTGGGTGTGGGGTCCTGGACTTGCTGGGGGATTTGGGGTTGGGGGTGGGACTTTGGGGGGCCTGGGGGTTTGCTTTCCGATGCTGCCTGTTGGCTCCCCAGGCCAGCACTCCCCTCAGCTCCTCCGTTTCGGGGCGTGGGTGCGCCTCTGTGCTTGGGGGGGGGCTGGCCGGCTGGCCGGCCTAGCTGTGGGGCCCCGGTGTCACGCCGCGGGGCTTCTAGTCCTATTGGCGGTGGGGGTGGTGGTTGCGGGGGGGACTGGGCGGCCATCGTTCCTTTTCAGTTGGATCTGTCTGCTTTGCTGTTGGTGGGTTGGAGTCCGGTACCTGGGCGGGGGGTGGTGCATCTCCCCGGGGCTCGGGTATATGTGGCCCCCGTGTCCTGGCCTCTCCCTCTGGGTTTGTGGGGCCCACCTGTCTCCCTTTGGCTCCTTGTCTGCCCCTGCCACTCCGGGGTCCGGCTGCTGGGGGGTTGGGGGCCGTGGTCTCCGAAGGATGGTGCCCCGCTCTCGCTCGGGCGGTCTCCTGGTCTTGGGCCTTGGTGTTTGGGGTGGGTCCCGGGGTGGGTTGGGGGCTGGGGGAGTTTGGAGGGGTCCTGCTGGCTGTGCTGGGGGGGGCTTGGGTGTCATGGGGACCTCGTGCTTCCTGGCCCCGGGGGTTGGGCCTTGCCTCTTGTCTGGGGGCTGGGCCCCACCCTCATATGGCTCGGTGGTCCCTGCCCGTGTTTTGGATTCGGTTGCAGTGGCTCCTTTGCCCTCCGTCCTTGCCGCCGCTCGTGCCAGCCTTCGGGGGCCGTGGCCCTGGTGGTGTGGTTCTGGGGTCCCCCCCTATTGGTGGGTTCTGCCGGTGCCCTGTGTGCTTCCCTTGTGTATGGTGCTGCTCCCCATGCCTCTGTGGGGGGGTGGTGTCGAGGGTGCGTTCCGGCGCCACTGGGCTGCTCCCCTGTTGGTTCATTGTCTGCAACAGTGGCTCTGGGGGCTGCCCTTCCTGGCCCCTGTGCCCTTCCGCTGCCCTTTTATCCTGGTTTCTCCTGGGGCCCCGTGTCCTGGGCCCATTGCTGTCATCGCTCATGGCCGGCCTTATGGCTTCGACGCGCCGGAGTGGTCCATGTCATATGGTAAGGTTCTGTACTTTAGTCTTGGCCCAACACACCAGCCACAGTAGTGATCGGATATTTAGCTGTGATCTGGGTCTCTGTGTGAGGATGGTTTGTGTCCGTCACTACAATTCGGTTTTGGGTGCTCTCAAAGGGATTGAGAGCACCCAAAGGGACACTCTGGTGTCCTAGATTAGGGTATGGATGCTCACTAATTAGACAACAGACTGTTGCTGTCACTGTTTGTTCATGTGTGGTTGTTTGTCCTGCTAGGTTGTATGGTTGAGGCCCTCTCTCCTCAGTGTCTCACTTAACAGTTATTGCCTTCACCACTTGTCGTTCGTTCTTGTCTGTCTTCGTGTTGTTTTGGTGGTCGGCCCTTCCTGATAGAAGTTGTCGGTTGGCTTTGAGTAGGATGTTGAAGGCTGATCGGGAAGGGCGGGTCAGGGTCACACACACACACACACACACACACACACACACACACACACACACACACACACACACACACACACACACACACACATACCACGTTCACTCACGCACTACATACCTTCTGTCTTGCAAGAATAAATTGCATATATGTGTATTAATGTTCATAAATGGTTCTGCCAGTGTGGCACTTATCATTACTATATATGCAGACGTGAAAAAAAAACTTTGTCACTGATTCATGAACACTGTTCTCAAGAATCTGCTGATATTGACTGGAATCCATGTGACCATCAGCTTTAACAAGATTCCCAGTACCTGCACTGGCCACACAGCCCCACAGCATGATGGAACCACCTCCAAATTTTACTGTAGGTAGCAAGTGTTTTTCTTGGAATGCTGTGTTCTTTTTCAGCCCCTTATGTCATGTCCAAATAACTCAATTTTAGTTTCATCAGTCCACAGCACCTTATTCCAAAATGAAGCTGGCTTGTCCAAATGTGCTTCAGCAATACCTCAAGCGACTCTGTTTGTGGCATGTATGCAGAAAAAGCTTCCTCTGCATTACAGCATCATACAGCATCTCTTTGTGCAAAGTTCGCTGTATAGTTGAATGATGCACAGAGATACTATCTGCAGCAAGATCATGTTGTAGGTGTTTGGAGCAGGTCTCTCGGTTGACTATGACTGTTCTCACCATCCTTCGCTTCAGCTTATCTGAGATTTTTCTTGGCCTGCCACTTTGGACCTTAAAGTGTCCCTGCCACGCTATGACGTTTTTACATACGAGGTCTGTGAGAAAAGTATCGTACCTTTTTATTTTTTTCAAAAACTATATGGATTTGATTCATATGTTTTTACATCAGCCAAGCTTGAACCTTCGTGCGCATGCGTGAGTTTTTCCACGCCTGTCGGTTGCGTCATTCGCCTGTGGGCAGGCTTTGAGTGAGCACTGGTCCACCCCTCTCGTCATTGTTTCATTGCGAGGAAATGGCGGAATAATTTGGGCTTTTTTTCCATCAGAATTTTTTCAGAAACTGTTAGAGACAAGCAGCTGGAAACCATTCGAAAAATGTATCTGGCTTTCGGTGAAAATTTTACGGGCTTCACAGAGAATAAGGACTGTTACTACAGCTTTAAGGACGGCCCACAATGGCACACGGCATGCCGCGCTCCGAGCCACCATCGAGAGGCAGAAAACACCACATCATTTCTAAACAGATCGCTGTGTGGAGCCGGGACCATCGTGAGCGATTTCTGTGGTTATCACAAGAGCTGGACATCAGCCATTTTCTGGCAGATTTCACTTTTAACAAGAAAATTTGTCATGGAAAGCCGCGCGGAGGCTTCACACGTCAGGACCGATTCGCTGATCGAGCGAGACAAAGGAACACCTCTGTTTTGAAGTGCCAGGGGACAAGTTGGGACATGCCTATCTCGGCTTTCAATGCTTACCAGCCCAGTGAGTATAAGAGAAATTGTGGAGAGCTGGGCATGTCCCAACTTGTCCTGATGGAAAAAAAGCCTAAATCATTCCGCCATTTCCTGACAATGAAAATCCGACGAGGGGGCTGGACCACTCCTCCCACAAGGCATGCTCACAGGCATACATGATTTGGAGCCGCTCATTATTTTTACCGTGGCTTCGTTTCATCAGAAACCTCCTCATCTTCTTCAAAAACAATCGATATGTCACTTAAATCTTCGCTATAATCGCGCACTATGCCTTCGCTGTCCGTGTCTGCCATATTGGTAAACAGAGCGGCGCTGCGAGACATCTACTCGAATGACGTCACATCCATCGCAGCAATAAAGTATTTCAACTCAGAGGCGGAAAATTCAAATTCTCAGATGAGTAACGAAATGTCTAAATACTTGTTCAGTGTAATTTTATGGTAAAAAAAACAAAGACAACATGTGGAAAAAGCTTTTTTTATTCTTTCAGGTCATTTGAAAGTTGTTTAGAGGCTCCCATGTTGCCACTTATTAGAAGAGATGCAAAGAGGGGAAACATTTGCAAATTGCCACCTTAAATACCCTTTCTCATGATTGGATTCACCTGTGTAAGGAGGTCAAAGGTCAATGAGCTTACCAAACCAATTTTGTGTTCCAATAATTAATGCTAAATATTAAAATCAATAAAATGACAAGGGTGCCCAAATTTATGCACCTGCCCAATTTTGTTTAAATAATTATTGCATACTTTCTGTAAGTCCTATAAACTTCATTTCACTTCTCAAATATCAGTGTGTTCATCTGCTATATGATATAGTTAACTGAAATTTCTGATCCAGACAACCAATGATTTATAAAGGAAAATCATGAAAATTATCAGGGGTGCCCAAACTTTTGCATACAACTGTATGTATGTATGTATGTGTATATATATATATATATATATATATATATATATATATATATATATATATATATATATACATACGAGGGATGTCAATAAAGTATAGGTCCTTTTTATTTTTTCAAAAACTATGTGGATTTCATTCATATGTTTTATGTCAGACATGCTTGAACCCTCGTGCGCATGCGTGAGTTTTTCCACGCCTGTCGGTGACGTGATTTGCCTGTGAGCACTCCTTGTGGGAGGAGTCATCCAGCCCCTCGTCGGAATTCCTTTGTCTGAGAAGTTGCTGAGAGACTGGCGCTTTGTTTGATCAAAAGTTTTTCTAAACCTGTGAGGCACATCGCAGTGGACACAGTTCGAAAAATTAAGCTGGTTTTCGGTGAAAATTTTAACGGCTGATGAGAGATTTTGAGGTGATACTGTCACTTTAAGGACTTCCCACGGCGCGGGATGTCGCGCAGCGCTCCCAGGCGCCGTCATCAGCCTGTTTCAAGCTGAAAACCTCCACATTTCAGGCTCTATTGATCCAGGACGTCGTGAGAGAACAGAGAAGTTTCAGAAGAAGTCGCTTTCAGCATTTTATCCGGATGTTCCACTGTTAAAGGAGATTTTTTTAATGAAAGACGTGCGGACGGATTGCAGCATCGGCTCGCAGCTGTCGCGATGCTCTGCCACAGGAAAAACAACTCCGTGTTGATAACCATTTGTAAAATCCAGGCGGCTTTTGATGGTTTTCAGTGGAGTGAGTATCTGAGAAATTGTTTAACAGCTGGGCATGTTCCAACTTGTGCTTAAGACTTCCAACAGAGGTGTTTTTCCTGTGGTGGAGCGTCTCCTTTAACAGTGGAATATCCGGATAAAATGCTGAAACCGACTTCTTCTGAAACTTCTCTGTTCTCTCACGACATCCTGGATCAATAGAGCCTGAAATGTGGAGGTTTTCAGCTTGAAACAGGCTGACAAAGGCGCCTGGGAGCGCTGCGCGATGTCCCGCTCCATGGGTAGTCCTTAAAGCGACAGTATCATCTCAAAATCTCTCATCAGCCGTTAAAATTTTCACCGAAAACCAGCTTAATTTTTCGAACCGTGTCCACTTTGATGTGCCTCACAGGTTTAGAAAAAATTTTGATCAAACAAAGCGCCAGTCTCTCAGCAACTTCTCAGACAAAGGAATTCCGACGAGGGGCTGGACGACTCCTCCCACAAGGAGTGCTCAAAGGCGAATGATGTCACTGACAGGCGTGGAAAAACTCACGCATGTGCACGAGGGTTCAAGCATGTCTGACGTAAAAACATATGAATGAAATCCATATAGTTTTTGAAAAAAAAATAAAAAGGACCTAATCCTGTGAATCCTCCTCCTGTAGATGGTGTGTGTCGGCATCGATTCATGGAGCAAGTTTGGAAGACTTGGTCTTCGGAGTGAGATTGCATCAGAATTTTGGCTCTCTGTTGGGACTGTTTACACAGAGACTGCTACCTGCTGCTTTGGACTTGAACTAACAGTCTTTTTCAAGACTTTTTTACCTTTTTACTTTTTTTTACTTTTTTACTGTGCTCCAACGCCTAAGGAAGACCTCTAACGGTCGAAACATCGCGACGGAGCACTTTTATCAGCTAACTTTCATTAGCGTTGGCAAGCTAACTAGCTTGCTAACGCTTTCGTTTTTATTTATTTATTTTTTATTTTATTTTAGCACCGTTGTCGTGCATTCGCTGTTGTCGTGCGTTGCCTGTGCTGCTTCATGGCCTGTTTGGTGCCTTGATTGGGGCACTCCTTCTGCTGAATCACCTCTGGATTATTTGCACATTATTCACTTTGTGTGTTTTTGGGAATCCGCTAGCTTAGTGCAGCTACTAGCTCTTAGCCGATTTAGCATGGCGGCTTCTCCTGTCTCTCCCGTACTTTTCTGCTCTGGGTGTGAAATGTTTAGTTATTCCTCGGCCTCCTTTAGCAGTAACGGTACTTGTAATAAGTGCAGCTTATTCGTAGCTTTGGAGGCCAGGCTGGGCGAATTGGAGGCTCGGCTCCGCACCGTGGAAAATTCTACAGCTAGCCAGGCCCCTGTAGTCGGTGCGGACCAAGGTAGCTTAGCCGCCGTTAGTTCCCCCCTGGCAGATCCCGTGCAGTCGGGAAAGCAGGCTGACTGGGTGACTGTGAGGAGGAAGCGTAGCCCTAAACAGAAGCCCCGTGTACACCGTCAACCCGTTCACATCTCTAACCGTTTTTCCCCACTCGACGATACACTCGCCGAGGATCAAACTCTGGTTATTGGCGACTCTGTTTTGAGAAATGTGAAATTAGCGACACCAGCAACCATTGTCAATTGTCTTCCGGGGCCCAGAGCAGGCGACATCGAAGGACATTTGAAATTGCTGGCTAAGGCTAAGCGTAAATTTGGTAAGATTGTAATTCACGTCGGCAGTAATGACACTCGGTTACGCCAATCGGAGGTCACTAAAATTAACATTAAATCGGTGTGTAACTTTGCAAAAACAATGTCGGACTCTGTAGTTTTCTCTGGGCCCCTCCCCAATCAGACCGGGAGTGACATGTTTAGCCGCATGTTTCTCCTTGAATTGCTGGCTGTCTGAGTGGTGTCCAAAAAATGAGGTGGGCTTCATTGATAATTGGCAAAGCTTCTGGGGAAAACCTGGTCTTGTTAGGAGAGACGGCATCCATCCCACTTTAGAGGGAGCAGCTCTCATTTCTAGAAATCTGGCCAATTTTTTTGGATCCTCCAAACTGTGACTGTCTAGCGTTGGGACCAGGAGGCAGAGCTGTGGTCTTATACACCTCTCTGCAGCTTCTCTCCCCCTGCCATCCCCTCATTACCCCATCCTCGTAGAGACGGTGCCTGCTCCCAGACCACCAATAACCAGCAAAAATCTATTTAAGCATAAAAATTCAAAAAGAAAAAATAATATAGCACCTTCAATTGCACCACAGACTAAAACAGTTAAATGTGGTCTATTAAACATTAGGTCTCTCTCTTCTAAGTCCCTGTTGGTGAATGATATAATAATTGATCAACGTATTGATTTATTCTGCCTAACAGAAACCTGGTTACAGCAGGATGAATATGTTAGTTTAAATGAGTCAACACCCCCGAGTCACACTAACTGTCAGAATGCTCGTAGCACGGGCCGGGGTGGAGGATTAGCAGCAATCTTCCATTCCAGCCTATTAATTAATCAAAAACCTAGACAGAGCTTTAATTCATTTGAAAGCTTGTCTCTTAGTCTTGTCCATCCAAATTGGAAGTCCCAAAAAACCAGTTTTATTTGTTATTATCTATCGTCCACCTGGTCGTTACTGTGAGTTTCTCTGTGAATTTTCAGACCTTTTGTCTGACTTAGTGCTTAGCTCAGATAAGATAATTATAGTGGACGATTTTAACATCCACACAGATGCTGAGAATGACAGCCTCAACACTGCATTTAATCTATTATTAGACTCTATCGGCTTTGCTCAAAAAGTAAATGAGTCCACCCACCACTTTAATCATATTTTAGATCTTGTTCTGACTTATGGTATGGAAATAGAAGACTTAACAGTATTCCCTGAAAACTCTCTTCTGTCTGATCATTTTTTAATAACATTTACATTTACCCTGTTGGACTACCCTGCAGTGGGGAATAAGTTTCATTACACTAGAAGTCTTTCAGAAAGCGCTGTAACTAGGTTTAAGGATATGATTCCTTCTTTATGTTCTCTAATGTCATATACCAACACAGAGCAGAGTAGCTACCTAAACTCTGTAAGGGAGTTAGAGTATCTCGTCAATAGTTTTACATCCTCATTGAAGACAACTTTGGATGCTGTAGCTCCTCTGAAAAAGAGAGCTTTAAATCAGAAGTGTCTGACTCCGTGGTATAACTCACAAACTCGTAGCTTAAAGCAGATAACCCGTAAGTTGGAGAGGAAATGGCGTCTCACTAATTTAGAAGATCTTCACTTAGCCTGGAAAAAAGAGTTTGTTGCTCTATAAAAAAAGCCCTCCGTAAAGCTAGGACATCTTTCTACTCATCACTAATTGAAGAAAATAAGAACAACCCCAGGTTTCTTTTCAGCACTGTAGCCAGGCTGACAAAGAGTCAGAGCTCTATTGAGCTGAGTATTCCATTAACTTTAACTAGTAATGACTTCATGACTTTCTTTGCTAACAAAATTTTGACTATTAGAGAAAAAATTACTCATAACCATCCCAAAGACGTATCGTTATCTTTGGCTGCTTTCAGTGATGCCGGTATTTGGTTAGACTCTTTCTCTCCGATTGTTCTGTCTGAGTTATTTTCATTAGTTACTTCATCCAAACCATCAACATGTTTATTAGACCCCATTCCTGCCAGGCTGCTCAAGGAAGTCCTACCATTATTTAATGCTTCAATCTTAAATATGATCAATCTATCTTTGTTAGTTGGTTATGTACCACAGGCCTTTAAGGTGGCAGTAATTAAACCATTACTTAAAAAGCCATCACTTGACCCAGCTATCTTAGCTAATTATAGGCCAATCTCCAACCTTCCTTTTCTCTCAAAGATTCTTGAGAGGGTAGTTGTAAAACAGCTAACTGATCACCTGCAGAGGAATGGTCTATTTGAAGAGTTTCAGTCAGGTTTTAGAATTCATCATAGTACAGAAACAGCATTAGTGAAGGTTACAAATGATCTTCTTATGGCTTCGGACAGTGGACTTATCTCTGTGCTTGTTCTGTTGGACCTCAGTGCTGCTTTTGATACTGTTGACCATAAAATTTTATTACAGAGATTAGAGCATGTCATAGGTATTAAGGGCACTGCGCTACGGTGGTTTGAATCATATTTGTCTAATAGATTACAGTTTGTTCATGTAAATGGGGAATCTTCTTCACAGACTAAAGTTAATTATGGAGTTCCACAAGGTTCTGTGCTAGGACCAATTTTATTCACTTTATACATGCTTCCCTTAGGCAGTATTATTAGACGGTATTGCTTAAATTTTCATTGTTACGCAGATGATACCCAGCTTTATCTATCCATGAAGCCAGAGGATACACACCAATTAGCTAAACTGCAGGATTGTCTTACAGACATAAAGACATGGATGACCTCTAATTTCCTGCTTTTAAACTCAGATAAAACTGAAGTTATTGTACTTGGCCCCACAAATCTTAGAAGCATGGTGTCTAAGCAGATCGTTACTCTGGATGGCATTTCCCTGATCTCTAGTAATACTGTGAGAAATCTTGGAGTCATTTTTGATCAGGATATGTCATTCAAAGCGCATATTAAACAAATATGTAGGACTGCCTTTTTGCATTTACGCAATATCTCTAAAATCAGAAAGGTCTTGTCTCAGAGTGATGCTGAAAAACTAATTCATGCATTTATTTCCTCTAGGCTGGACTATTGTAATTCATTATTATCAGGTTGTCCTAAAAGTTCCCTAAAAAGCCTTCAGTTGGTTCAGAATGCTGCAGCTAGAGTACTGACGGGGACTAGCAGGAGAGAGCATATCTCACCCGTGTTGGCCTCTCTTCATTGGCTTCCTCTTAATTCTAGAATAGAATTTAAAATTCTTCTTCTTACTTATAAGGTTTTGAATAATCAGGTCCCATCTTATCTTAGGGACCTCGTAGTACCATATTACCCCATTAGAGCTCTTCGCTCTCAGACTGCGGGCTTACTTTTGGTTCCTAGGGTTTGTAAGAGTAGAATGGGAGGCAGAGCCTTCAGCTTTCAGGCTCCTCTCCTGTGGAACCAGCTCCCAATTCAGATCAGGGAGACAGATACCCTCTCTACTTTTAAGATTAGGCTTAAAACTTTCCTTTTCGCTAAGGCTTATAGTTAGGGCTGGATCAGGTGACCCTGGACCATCCCTTGGTTATGTTGCTTTAGACATAGACTGTGGGGGGGTTCCCATGATGCACTGTTTCTTTCTCTTTTTGCTCCGTATGCATCACTCTGCATTTAATCATTAGTGATCGATCTCTGCCCCCCTTCTCGGCATGTCTTTTTCCTGGTTCTTTCCCTCAGCCCCAACCAGTCTCAGCAGAAGACTGCCCCTTCCTGAGCCTGGTTCTGCTGGAGGTTTCTTCCTGTTAAAAGGGAGTTTTTCCTTCCCACTGTGGCCAAGTGCTTGCTCATAGGGGGTCGTTTTGACCGTTGGGGTTTTTCATAATTATTGTATGGCCTTGCCTTACAATATGGAGCGCCTTGGGGCAACTGTTTGTTGTGATTTGGCGCTATATAAGAAAAAAAAGTTGGTTGAGTTGGTTGACTTTATTGACAGACCTCGTATGTGTGTGTGTGTGTGTGTGTGTGTGGGTAAGGCAGGCAGCCGGCACAGCGTGCCGCCACAGGAAAAACACCTCCGTGTTGATAACCATTTGTAAAAACCAGGCGGCTTTTGATGGCTTTCAGTAGAGTGAGTATCTGAGAAATTGTTTAACAGCTGGACATGTTCCAACTTGTCCTTAAGGCTTCCAACGGAGGTGTTTTTCCTGTGGCGGCGCGCTGGCTGCCTGCCGACGCGCCAATCCGTCCGCACGTCTTTCATTCCAAAATCTCCTTTAACAGTGGAATGTCCGGATAAACTGCTGATCCCGAGCTCTTCTGAAACTTCTCTGTTCTCTCACGACGTCCTGGGTCAACAGAGGCTTAAATTTGGAGGTTTTTAGCTCAAAACAGGCTGACGACGGCTCCTCAGAGTGTGGCGCGACGTCCTGCTCCGTGGGAAGTCCTTAAAGCGACAGTAAGACTCCATAATCTCTCATCAGCTGTTAAAATTTTCACCGAAAACCAGCTGAATTTCTCAAATGGTGTCCACTTCGATCTGCATCACAGATTCTGAAAAAATTTTGATAAAGCAAAGCGCCAGTCCCTCAGCAAGTTGTTAGACAAAGGAATTCCGATGGGAGGGGTGGACCACTCCTCACTCAAAGCCTGCCCACAGGCGAATGACGTAACCGACAGGCGTGAAAAAACTCTGGCATGCCCACGAGAGTTCAAGCTTGTCTGATGTAATTGCACGTGATTCAAATCCATATAGTTTTTGAAAAAATAAAAAGGTCCGATACTTTTCTCTCAGACCTCGTATAGTGTAATCTATTCTACTTTATATATTATGTCCCTGTCACACCTTGACAATTTAGCCAGCGTATGCCAATCATATTCAAAAACACTGGCATAAGTCTAATTATGTTAAGGGTAAAGCACCAGTCACACAAAGTAAGAATGGGCAGGAACCAGCCCGACACAGCAAATATTGCCATAATCTGACATACTCGGGATGAAACGAGGCTTGGTCAGCAGTGTCAGAACGCATCTGATTTACCTCGTCCACACCTGCACGATGGCATCCAAAGCGATTGTAGACAACAGGTAGATGACACAGACTGCTGTCAGACGGCCATAAAAGGCACTGAAGACTGCCCAATGTCTAAATGTCTGGATGGCAAACACGGGACCATAGTGGGAGGGAGTGCTGTGTTCCTCGCTTTAATTTCTTTTTTCTTTTTTACTCACTTCAGGAGCATACAACTCTGGACACCGTGATGGTTGGATTATCACATGGGAATTAATTTTTATTTTGGGTGAGAGGACTTTAACCACAGGCTGCCGGTTTTGGCTCCACGTCCATGTATGCGCTGTGAAACACTCTTGGACCGCTGTTGGAGATGAGATTCATATTCCTTAATGCTGTCACGGCCTGGCACAACAGTTCATATCTCCTTCGGAGTTAGAAGATGATCATTTATTACAGCGTGAGATCCGTGCCACTCCGAGCCTGACGCGTGCAATGACGCGTTACTGTGTACCACAGAGAGGTGCAGCTGCCAGTGTTATATACAGATATGATGGAGACAATAGTTCACATTATTTACATCGCCCATGGGAAGGAATGGACAAATATCTGTCCTGTGAGGTCTATTGTGGATAAAACAGCCTTTTTGGATGTGCGGTGGCATGCGCACAGTAGTGCATGGTGCTTTCAAATTGATAACTGCTGTTCACATTCACTGTACATGATAATAATTCATAATTATTATCATGATGAAGCCTGCCATATACATTTCAAAACATTTCAACAGTTCCTTTGCACTCCGGGGGGTGGACATTGTTATATGTGGCACGTGCAGATCATACCGGCAGGCTTTGCGGTGCCAGATCCATCTTGAGGTTCCCTCGTATGTGCTCAAATCATTTGGATCCCATTTTGCCAACGTCGGAAAATGTAAATTGCGGTGAGGTGGTCCTCAGACTGCACATGGACCGCCATCGGATAGGTGTCCCATCTCGACGGCGCCCAGATGGTTTTGAACATGTGCATGACACTCGGGGCTGCCGACTGATTTTGACCAAGTGTGTGGATTTCTGCAGATGGCTGTCAGAACATTTTGGAACTGAAATCCAACACTTTTCGGATATGCGCCGATTCGTCATTCTGATGCCATTCTGCGTGATTCTGGCTATGTGACGCACATGTTCATACTCTAATTCTCCAGGTACGGCCGAGATGGGACACCCATCTGACAGCGATCCATGTGTTACCTGAGGATCATCTAACTGCAATTTACATATTCTGATGACAGCAAAACATGATCCGAAACGATTTGAGCGCATACGAGTGAACTTCCAAATGGATCTGGCACAGTATGCCTGCCCGTATGACCTGCAGTGTCACATATAATATTAACTCTGTAGGAGAGATAACATGGTGCTTGTGCCAGGCCATTACAGTGCATTAATAAACATGCATCTTTCCTCCAACAGCGCTCCAGGAGTGTTTCACAGTGCCATGAAGCTGGGACAGCAGCCTGTGGTGAGAATACTCTCACCCAAAAGAAAAATTAATTCCATGTGATAATCCAACCATTGCAGTGTCCCGAGTTGCGTTCTGCTGCTGAAGTAGTCAAACAAGAAAGAAGAAAGTTCCCTGGAGGCTCTGTCTGAGGGACTGCATGGTCCAACTGCCAGAAAAGTGTGGAGCGAAGCAGTCCACTTGTCCAATGGCAGGCGTGGGCGGGGCACATGTGGCCCATGCAGTGTTATGCACACACATACACACACACACACACACACACACACCCAGCTGAGTGATAATTACAGCCCCATGTGTGTGTACAGAGTGCAGGTGTGCCACGCACACGTGCGCAGACGTGCGTGAGGAAAACAGCGCTCTGGTCTGCTCTGCAGACTTTTGGAGATCGGGCAGTATGCAGCACCTTTTATGGCTGTTTGACAGCAATCTGTGTCATCCACCTGCTGTCTACTTAGGCTTCGGATGCCATCGTGCAGGTGTGGATGAGGTACTCCAGATGCATTTGGACCACAGCTGGCCGTGCCTCTTTTGTTACCGACTGCGTCAGATAATGTCAATATTTGCCATGTCGGAATGGCTCCTCTATGTTCTTGCTATGTGTGACGGGGGCTTAAATACGTCCGTTAATGCTGGCCACTGATTGGCTGAAAGCTGCATCCTCATGCAGACAGACTGTTTCATTCACACGGGAAAAAATATAAAGTCTGACCTGTTCATTTCAGTTCAGTTCACAATTACAGACTGCTGGAGACATATCCACATAAAGCTCCTGATTTTCAATGACTTAAACTTTTAAAGTGCCGTCGCTGTCGGTGTGATCATCAGACGACCTGATCAATCAGGTGTGATCAGACCCGAATGAAGGGCTGTGTCTTTTTAAACTTTTAACAGGTCACTTCATTCAGGTCTGATCACAGTTGATTTGCTGTGGACTGCCGCTTTAAAAGTTTAAATCATCACAGCGTTTCATTATTCAGGTCTGTGATGACCTGATCAGGTCTGATCCTTTGCCGAGATAATCCATCCCACCTCACAGATGTGGCATATCAAGATGCTGATTAGACATTGCATATGGAGTGTTTCTTCTCTGCATTAAACCATATTGCTGCTGACAGATCTTCATCAGTTTTCTAAGCCTACCTTCTATTACGCTTTCCCATGACGACATGCTGTGGCTGATCAATTTTATGCCAATGTAGTTACTGCAGCCCTGCACATCACCCATTCTTAACAATAGGAACCAGCGCACTTTGTCTCCACTCCTCGGGCATCCTCCCATTTTCCAGGATTTTATTAAAAAAATCTGGTTAGAAACTCCACTGCTATCTCTCCTAAACATTTCTAACCCTCCACTGGAATGTCATCTAGACCAACTGCCTTTCCATTTTTCATCCTCTTCATAACTACCCTTACTTAATCCTTACTTATCACTTGCACTTCCTGATTTATTCTCTCCACATCATCCAGCCTTTTTCCTCCCTCATTTTCTTCATTCATCAGCTTCTCACAATATTCTGTCCACCTTTTCAACACACTCTCCTCACATGTCAGCACATTACCATCTGCAGCTTTTAGCACCCTAACCTGCTGCACATCCTTTTCAGTTCTGTCCCTTCATCTGGCCAATTGGTACAATTCTTTTATCCTCTCAACGTTACTAAATATGTTTCAAGAAACATTAGGATAACCCTAGGAGAACATGATAGGTATGTTCTTGCAAGGTTATGGATGTTCCTGTGTGGATGCTCTTGAACCTTATTGTAGCATTGCATTGAAAGTTGGGGCCAAGCTTCATGTCACCTTGAGGCAATATCTGTGCAGAACTGAATTGATGAGGGAAATCCTGTATCATATGTTACAAATAGATTTTGCTTCCTCGTGTGGTATAAACAATCCAATGTCAGTATCTTAGCCATGTGCACAATATTTATGATTGATGTTAAGAAAATATATAATTGGTAGTTCCATAAATATTTGTGTGGGGCAGGAGATGTCACACAATACTAAATATTATTTAATCTACGTCCATTATTACCACCAGAATTATTTTTTTCTGCACTTTAGTGTACTATAACCATTTGTTTGCAATGTACTCCAATTACAAAAAATGGCTCCATCCATTGTTAAACTATTTCAAATCTTTTGGAAATCATAGACGTCATGTCCTCTGGACAAAAGAGGAAAAAGACCATCCAGATTGTTACCAGCGCAAAGTTCAAAAGCCAGCATTATTGGAATTTGTAGAAGTACATTTTTTTCATGACAAATATAATTGACTAGGAGTAAAAAGTGCTCTCCTAAACACCTCCTTTGAAGTGTGCAATTTTTCAAAAGAAAACATTTCTCAAGTGCATGTAACGGAGTAAATGTAGTGCTTTACCTCCCTCTGCATGTAAAGTCATACAGGCTACATGGAGAACAAAAATCAAGATTTTGCCTGTCCACCTCTGTCATTTGCTCGAGGTAAAAATTGTGGTGGCCATTATTAATCCTTTGGCATACTGCACAAGTTAATTTTGCTATAATTCCATAACATTGATTTCTGTTCTTAACAAGAAATTGGTAAGCTGATACAGGTAAGGCCCCATTGATAAATAAACAAACAAACAAACATTAGTTTATCATCCTCGCCCACATGCTGAAATCGGCCTTCATCAATTTTTTCTTTTTCTTTTTTATTTTTGGTGAATTTTGTTGAAGGCAGTACAGCTGATGCAAGAACCGGTGTTGCAGACCGAATGTTCTGCCCCTAAAAAGTGGTCCGCCCTGCGTCTACTGCGCATGCATCATTTTGGACCACAGCAGCTTGTCTGAGACAGTCTCTTCACCCAAAGCAATCAAATGGATTAATGGGATTATTAACCATCACATGTAAAACCTCTTAAATCATTCTAATGTCAGTTTTAAGCAGAAACGGGGCCGTTTAAAGCAGAAAGGAGGCGATACTTGGTGACGCTTTGAAATGACAGACGCCCAGTGAACGCATCAGCTAGCAGCCTGAATAGCACTCTGATTGTTTCCTCTTTCTTTTATGATGAAATAACGCTGAAATGATTGTTGTACAAAAGCTTCAGATATCTGTCACTGAGATAGATGATGACTGAAGTGTAGTTTGAAGCAGAAACGAAGTGATAAGTGGTGAACCCTGTATGCTTTGGCCGAAGACGGCCGAAGTTTATCGAGCCAGGCCTTGAATTTGCCTTTTGTTGTCTGATGACCACACAGTTAGTGGCTGTCTCACTCACACACAGTACGCATGTTTATCACACTACTAGTGTGCAGTACTCTAACTGTATTCAACATGGAAACAAGATTTATTTTAAAAAATGGTTTCATGGCTGATAAACTAATGTTTTTTAATGGGGCCAAGTTTTGGTTTTGTAGTGGATCTGCATGAAGCCATGAAATCTAAGCATTTCAAGCAGACGTTTAATGAAAAACAGGTCTGGAACAAAAAAAGTTCCAATTTTTGGGGGAATCCTTTTTTTTAATCAATGATTTCATCATGATGTCCCCCAAAACAGGTGATGGTGGCTGGAGTCAGTGGAGCAACTGGACAGAGTGTACCACATCATGTAGTGGAGGTTTTAAGAGTCGGAGGAGAGAATGCAACAGCCCGAGCCCAGAGGGCGAGGGCGACTACTGTGAGGGGCTTGGAACTGAGGTTGTGACCTGTAATACCAACCACTGCCCAGGTACATGTGCAGTGTGTAATGATTGTTCGGACTATAAGAGTGTGTGCTACATGTATGCAGTTTTATTTACAGAACGCTACAGTACATTGTGAGTCAACATTGTACAACATTGTGGGTTTTTTCCCCAGTGGCACCATGTTCCCAGGTTCCAGGTACTGTGTTCAGCAGCTGTGGCCCCTCTTGCCCTCGTTCCTGTGATGACCTCACAGTAAGTAGCATAGCTCCAACTCTGATCTTGTACTCATTTAAATGTCATGACACATGGATTCAAACAGCGGTGTTGTGTATCAGAGCTTTTTTTTTCCCTCTGTTTCCTAGCACTGCGAGTGGCGTTGTGAGGCAGGGTGTTACTGTACTGAGGGAAAAGTCCTGTCTGCTAATAGGACACTTTGTGTTGAGAGAGAAATGTGTCCCTGTCTCGACCTCAGCTCTGGACACCACATTGAGCCAGGAGAGACCATCACAGCTCCCGATGGCTGTAACGAATGGTTAGAAGAATCCATACACACAGTGTACATTTACTGTATGCACTTACAGAAAAACGGTTTTATATGTGTGTGTGCATATATATATATTTATTACATATTACAGCAAAAATCTGCCTTATACTCGTAAACCAGCTCTCATGAGATACAAGAAAAAATAAGACTGATAAGTCATACACTTTTCCTATCAATTTTACTGCCCTGGAAACTGACAATAAAATCAGGGCAATACAAATCTTAAAACAGGGCGATACAAAAAAATACGAGGGCTGTCCGTAAAGTATAGGTCCTTTTTATTTTTTTCAAAAACTATATGGATTTCATTCATATGTTTTTACGTCAGACATGCTTGCACCCTCGTGCGCATGCGTGAGTTTTTCCATGCCTGTCGGTGACGTCATTCGCCTGTGAGCACTCCTTGTGGGAGGAGTCGTCCAGCCCCTCGTCGGAATTCCTTTGTCTGAGAAGTTGCTGAGAGACTGGCGCTTTGTTTGATCAAAATTTTTTCTAAACCTGTGAGACACATCGAAGTGGACATGGTTCGAAAAATTAAGCTGGTTTTCAGTGAAAATTTTAACAGCTGATGAGAGATTTTGAGGTGATTCTGTCGCTTTAAGGACTTTTCACGGTGCGAGACGTTGCGCTGCGCTCTCAGGCGGCGTCATCAGCCTGTTTCAAGCTGAAAACCTCCACATTTCAGGCTCTATTGATCCAGGACGTCGTGAGAGAACAGAGAAGTTTCAGAAGAAGTCGGTTTCAGCATTTTATCCGGATATTCCACTGTTAAAGGAGATTTTTTTAATGAAAGACGTGCGGACGGGTCCGCGCGTCGGGACGCAGCCGACACGGCGCGGCGGCACAGGAAAAACACCTCCGTGTTGATAACCATTTGTAAAATCCAGGCGGCTTTTGATGGCTTTCAGTGGAGTGAGTATATGAGAAATTGTTTATCAGCTGGAGATGTTCCAACTTGTCCTCAAGGCTTCCAACAGAGGTGTTGTGGCGGAGCGTCGCGGCGGCTGCGAGCCGACGCTGCAATCCGCCTGCACGTCTTTCATTAAAAAAAATCTCCTTTAACAGTGGAATATCCGGATAAAATGCTGAAACCGACTTCTTCTGAAACTTCTCTGTTCTCTCACGACGTCCTGGATCAATAAAGCCTGAAATGTGGAGGTTTTAAGCTTGAAACAGGCTGTTGACGCCGCCTGAGAGCGCTGCGCGACGTCTCGCACCGTGAAAAGTCCTTAAAGCGACAGAATCACCTCAAAATCTCTCATCAGCTGTTAAAATTTTCACTGAAGACCAGCTTAATTTTTCGAACCATGTCCACTTCGATGTGTCTCACAGGTTTAGAAAAAATTTGATCAAACAAAGCGCCAGTCTCTCAGCAACTTCTCAGACAAAGGAATTCCGACGAGGGGCTGGACGACTCCTCCCACAAGGAGTGCTCACAGGCGAATGACATCACCGACAGGCGTGGAAAAACTCACGCATGCGCACGAGGGTTCAAGCATGTCTGACGTAAAAACATATGAATGAAATCCATATAGTTTTAGAAAAAAATAAAAGGACCTATACTTTACGGACAGCCCTCGTACATTTAAAATACCAGGCTTTGTATCGCCTTGCATTTCATCCAGTCAGGAGCCCCCATTTCTCTTCCCCCTTGGTGACAAGTGTAGGATCCAGATCATTTCATTCAACTAAGATGTCTGATCAGGGTGAGTTTTAGCCTCCCTAGCAGCTATAAGTTGAGTCTCATACTGAAGTTGTGAGATACCAGAAGTTAGTGAAGAGGACACTCATGACTTTATAGAGAGACATAAAAACAAAAACACCACCAGGAAAACAGAGAGTGATGTGAACTTGTTCACTGAATGGCTGAGTGGAAACAAGAAGGAGAAGAGTGGGCTCCTTTTTCTTTCTCCGGTGGAACTTGACAAATGGGGTTAACGATATGGTTCTTGTTCTTTGTTTTTGTTGTAATATGTGATAAATATCTTATTACATGTTTGTTTATGTATCACGCCCTGTATCTGATACAGATACATCAGGGCATGATACAGGGCGTGATACATGAACAGCCATGGGATAAGATCTGTCTGTCTCTGTCTGTCTGTCTGTCTCTGTCTGTCTGTCAGTCATAATAGCCAAGTGGTATCTGTGTGCATGTGTATGGCTAAGGAGAGCAGACATTTGCTGTCATGGCTGAACGCTGCAAAATTGGAAAGTTGATAAGACTAATATTTTTGGAGAAATTAGCGATATTAACAACAATGAACAATGGATGCTGTGCTGCAGTGCACCATGGGAGTTCAGGCTTTTTGGCAATTTACATGTTGTTATTATGGTTCATGTTAGTTTAACAGTGTTGTTAGTGTTATTGATTTATTGTGTTTTTGTAATTCAATTGGTTCAGTCAGTTTAGTTAAGTGTCATGTTGGTGTTACCATGAGTGTGTAGTGCTTTTGATGTCTTCTGCAACCATCTCCGTTTGTGGGTGGGTAAAATAACAAAAACACCTGCTTGTGGCAGAATGCAGAAGGGACAAAAAGGTCTGGCTCAGTTTCTATTCTTCCACGCAGCTCGTCACAGTATATTAAGAAATGTGACATCTGTGTACATATATGTGTGTATCCATGCATGTGTGCATGTGTTTAAGTTTGATCATGGACAAACTGGGAAGAGCTGACATTTTTAGCGTTTGGTATGCTTGTGTAATTTTGGTCAAGGATAAATGCCGCAAAACGCAATGCTGATAGGACTTATACTTGTGGAGAACCTTCTGGACTCACACGCCATTCCAGCAGAGGGCAGTAAATAATCTATATATGAAAAGCGTGTGTGTTTGATTTTATTTAGTAAGTTCAATCTCAGTACATAATATAATTGTAAATATGTTAAGAATACACAGATGACAATATTAGTAGTGATAACAATTTTAATGATAATAATAATAGTACGTATATGATAGCAAGAACCTAAACTGACATCGGTGTGAATGTGAGGCATTACTGTAAAGTGCTTTGAGCATCTGACACAGATGGAATAGCCCTATATAAATACAGTCGATTTACCATTTATTAAAAAAAGAAAAGAAATAAAACAGTCACCAGTGTCTGCTCATGGTATGGGTCACTGGATCTTCAGCCTTTTTCAGTTGAAAATGTCAGGAATTATGGAGTCATGAGGTCACTGGACCAAGGTGTTTGGTGTTGCTGATAGATTGAATTCAAGTCTTTAGGGTCCTGGTGCTTCCTGTCTTATTGTGTCATTGTGATACTTCGAAGTGACTAAAGGTGACAACCAGATATCTTTGGTATTGGGTGTTTTTGAGGGATCCTTAGGTCCTGGTAGAATGAATTGGTGTCAAATGACTGACTACTTGGGGAAACCCAGATGAGGAGTATGACTTACATTGCAAAAGAGTGTCAGCTATGACTTTTTGGTCATGTGGTGCCTGTTTCTGTGTATGATCCAGCACGCAGAAAACCATTCAGTATCTGGTGTGACCACCAGTTGCCTCACGCAGTGCAGCAGCCAGATGTCTACGAATGTGAGCGTTTGCCCACTCAATTCAGTTACGATGATGAACTGTAGTCAGGTTGAGCCCCCAATGAGGATGACGAGCAAGCAAATGAGCTTCTCTGAGATGGTTTCTGACATTTTGTGCAGAAATTCTTTGGTTCTGCAAACCGATTGTTACAGCAGCTGTCAGGGTGGCTGGTCTCAGACGATCCTGGAGGTGAACATGCTAGATGTGGAGGTCCTGGGCTGGTGTGGTTACACGTGGTCTGCGGTTATGAGGCCAGTTGCATGTACTACCAAATTCTCTGAAATGCCTTTGGAGACAGCTTATAATACAGAAATTAACATTCAGTTCACAGGCAACAGCTTCGGTGGACATTCCTGTAGTTAGCATGCCAATCGCACGCGCCCTCAAAACTTGCGACATCTGTGGCATTGTGCTGTATGATGAAACTGAACATTTTGCAGTGGCCTTTTATTGTGGACAGCATAAGGGACACCTGTGCACTAATCATGCTGTCTAATCAGCATCTTGATGTGCCACACCTGTGAGGTGGGATGGATTATCTCAGCAAAGGAGAAGTGCTCACTATCACAGATTTAGACTGGTTTGTGAACAATATTTGAGGGAAATGGTGATATTGTGTATGTGGAAAAAGTTTTAGATCTTTGAGTTCATCTCATACAAAATGGGAGCAAAAACAAAAGTATTGTGTTGATATTTTTGTTCAGTGTAGATCTTTATTTTCAGTAGGCAGGAATGGACTGGTTGTCTTGGTGGTTGCCATCCAGGACCCAAGGGGGTTTCCATGATGTGGTGGATGTGGCGACATGGGACACCTGGGCATTCTCTCAGAATCGACGGTGTTTAGCAGCTTTGCTGCTTAGCACACGTGACTGAGATAATTAGTTGCGGGTGATGCATTTAGAGTTAACAGTGAAAATTTGACTTAACAGAAAAGCAGTCCTAATATTGATACTTCTTATGTTTTTCAGTTCATGTGAGGGTGGACGGCTCAACTGCACCAGAAACCTGTGCCCAGGTCAGTACCTCCATCTGTAGTATCCATGTTAAAAAACTAGTAATAATGATGAAATGGATATCTTTAATATTTTCAATTCTCATTAATAATTTTATTTATATATAAACATTAATAATTTAAAATATCATTAATTTTAGGGAAGTGGTGGCCTCAAAGTTTGACAAGTAAACTTGTGACTGAATTACCTTGGTTCAGTACCAAGACTCGGAGGACAATGTTGGATTATCCTTTTAGAAATTACTTTGAACCTGCGCTTTATGTTTTGTGAGGAAAAACGTTTCAGTCTTTTGTGTTTTCAGTGTCAGGTGGCTGGTGTGAGTGGTCAGAGTGGACACCATGCTCCAGGACCTGTGGGTCAGAGTCTGTGTCCCGCTACAGAAGCTGCACCTGTCCGGAGCCCAAGGCTGGAGGAGCAGCTTGTCATGGAGAACAAGAAATACACAATAAGGTTGGAGTCCAAATTGAACGGCAGCCCTGCCCCGTCATTACCTTTTGCCCAGGTACAAAGCCACCACTCATAACATATTAATAAGTAATTAGTGTAACTAGTTCTTTAACAGTTCTTTTCTAGGTGGACAAGTAGTACATACATACTATTTTGCGCAGTGAAATTATGTGCAGCTCATCAGTGATCCATATGGACTGCCCCCCCCCCCCAAAAAAGTTCGGCACACATGTTGTGAACCATGGATTTACAGCAATGTTTCCATAAGTGTGATTTTGTGTGATGGTGACTTCATGGTAAAAATCAGGGGGTGCTGCAGCTGCACAAGCACATAGTTCATTTGTGTACCTGTATGCCTCGTGCTGTTCCTGGGGCTGCAGAGTGTGGCTTTTCCGCATTACTTTTCTCAAAAGCCTCATTGAAAAATCTGCTGTGTGTCCTGTTGATGAACAGATCAAAACTATAATTGAATCCAATAAAAATCAGCCCGATAAAGGTGTTTTTTGATTAGTCAGTTGAACTTGATCCAAGAGTGTGATACCTCTCGCTTTGACAGCTGCCGGGATCAGCACACAACACTGTCCTTTTTTTTTAATATGAACACAATGCTTTGCTTGAAATATAAGTCTCTTTCAGATCATCAATAGTGTGCCTTTGTCTCACTGTTTGATACTGTGGACTCATGGAGCTGATACAGCAATTAACTTTTGACTGTTATAGACATTTGTTGCACATAATAATAATAATATATATGTATATATATATATATATATATATATATATATATATATATATATATATATATATATATATATATACGAGGTCTGTCAATAAAGTAAGGGTCCTTTTTATTTTTTTCAAAAACTATATGGATTTCATTCATATGTTTTTACGTCAGACATGCTTGAACCCTCGTGCGCATGCGTGAGTTTTTCCACGCCTGTCGGTGACATCATTCGCCTGTGAGCACTCCTTGTGGGAGGAGTCGTCCAGCCCCTCGTCGGAATTCCTTTATCTGAGAAGTTGCTGAGAGACTGGCGCGTTGTTTGATCAAAATTTTTTCTAAACCTGTGAAACACATCGAAGTGGACACGGTTCGAAAAATTAAGCTGGTTTTCAGTGAAAATTTTAACGGCTGATGAGAGATTTTGAGGTGATTCTGTCACTTTAAGGACTTTTCACGGTGCAAGACGTTGCTCAGCGCTCTCAGCCGCCGTCGTCAGCATGTTCAAGCTGAAAACCTCCACATTTCAGGCTCTATTGATCCAGGACGTCGTGAGAGAACAGAGAAGTTTCAGAAGAAGTCGGTTTCAGCATTTTATCCGGATATTCCACTGTTAAAGGAGATTTTTTTAATGAAAGACGTGCGGACGGGTCCGCGCGTCGGGACGCAGCCGACGCGGTGCGGCGGCACAGGAAAACACCTCCGTGTTGATAACCATTTGTAAAATCCAGGCGGCTTTTGATGGCTTTCAGTGGAGTGAGTATATGAGAAATTGTTTAACAGGCAGGACATGTTCCAACTTGTCCTTAAGGCTTTCAACAGAGGTGTTTTTCCTGTGGCGGAGCGTCGCGGCGGCTGTGTCCCGACGCGCGGACCCGTCCGCACGTCTTTCATTAAAAAAAATCTCCTTTAACAGTGGAATATCCGGATAAAATGCTGAAACCGACTTATTCTGAAACTTCTCTGTTCTCTCACGACGTCCTGGGTCAATAGAGCCTGAAATGTGGAGGTTTTCAGCTTGAACAGGCTGATGACGGCGCCTGGGAGCGCTGAGCGACGTCTCGCACCGTGGGAAGTCCTTAAAGCGACAGAATCACCTCAAAATCTCTCATCAGCCGTTAAAATTTTCACTGAAAACCAGCTTAATTTTTCAAACCGTGTCCACTTCGATGTGTCTTACAGGTTTAGAAAAAATTTTGATCAAGCAAAGCGCCAGTCTCTCAGCAACTTCTCAGACAAAGGAAATCCGACGAGGGGCTGGACAACTCCTCCCACAAGGAGTGCTCACAGGCGAATGACGTCACCGACAGGCGTGGAAAAACTCACACATGTGCACGAGGGTTCAAGGATGTCTGACGTAAAAACATATGAATGAAATCCATATAGTTTTTGAAAAAAATAAAAAGGACCTTTACTTTATTGACAGCCCTCGTATATATATATATATATATATATATATATATATATATATATATGGACCATCACATGGACCAGGTGGTTCTGATTTCGAAGCAGGTCCACAATTTATTCATCAACCTCTGTCAAAGCTATTTAAAGATGTCAGTCATGATGACCTGGACTCTTGTCCATTGCTGGCATGAAAAAAGAAAAGTCCGGCGTTTAATTCACAGTGTGTTTTTTTTATTTATTTATTTATTTATTTTGCGTTCGTTCCTCATAATGTGCCTTTTCCGTGAGAGAGCGCGAAGGTTCTGTGGTGTGGACTGACTTTTCCGCCACGCAACAAGTGCTGGTGGAAAAGACTGAACGGCAGTCAGTCTGCGTGGCTGTGGGAGAAGTTCTCCTGCAAAGCGTCGCACAGCCAGCACTGTAGGGGAGACCGGGACCGTTTGCCCTGGGAAAATTTGAAAATTTATAACTCTCTGAAACACTGTTGCCTGCATTTTGAGGGCCACATTTTGTGAAGTAAAGCCATAGTTTGTTTGTTTTTTAATGTTTGTTACAGCCTTACTTTAAACCCAAAAGAAACAAGGCATCAGGCCAAAACATGGAAGCCTGGAGAAATGTACCTGTGCCAGATACCTCTGGCACCCTCTTTTGGCTGCCATTCAGCCTGTTTGTAAAATAAAAATATTATTCCATCATTCTGGGCGGGGGATTGGTCCGTGCCATCAGTCTTATAGCCATCATTATTAACTACCAATACTTTATTAATTTGCTGTCAGATGTCAATATAATACTAGTATTAATGTGTTGCATAACTAGATAATTAGGTAACAGCTCCAAAACAGTTTTAATAACACTAATCCAAATCGATATCAGATCAAATTGAAATAATCAATTTGGAATCTTAAGAATCAAATTAATTTTTGAAATTTGAATTGATACCCAGCTCTAGTTGTCAGTGCTGCATAAGTCAGGAGAATAAATATATTTTATTGTGAAAACATCACTTTTTTAATGAAATTATCAACCCCTGAAGAAAATTATTAAAATAATATTGCTCAATTGAATCTTCAGTTTTTTTGCAATGTGTCAAACAAACAACTTCAATATTTTTCCATAGAGAAAAATGATGCTCAGTCAAAGGCTTTGCCTTCATTATATTATCCTATTACTACTCAGTGATGGGCACAGATCAGCTAATCCGATAACAGATAATTATCAAGGCTAATGTTTTTGCTAGCGGAGTAGCTTTTCAAATAAGTTTTAAAACCATCATCGGACCAATTATCTTCAGATAAATTTAGTTCCGATAACTTTCAGTCTGATAACATTTTTTTTTTTGCTGGTAAAGTTTAGCAGTCAAAATCATTTGTAAACCCTAAAATCAAACATTTTAGTCCGTCTGTTGTGTGTTTGTTGCTGTTGCTTGCTGATGATGTCATCATTAACCGCAAAACGTGATTGGCCGGTCAACGCAGGGAGCATTGTGGGCAGTGTAGTTCAGGTTCACTTTGGACGTTACAGTGAGTTATCCGCTCAACACAAGAACAAAATGGACTAATTTTAATATTATTTTATTTCATTTCTTTGTGGCTGTTATTTAATAACCAAGACTCAGTGGGGGAGAGGAGCTCTCAGGGAGAGGAGCTCTCATGGTGGAGCTGTGTGTACAGAGGGAGGGACTTTTCTTCACGTTTAGACACTGTTTTGGATTAAAAAAAAGAGGGCACTTTATGTGAATTATTTATTCAGATGAATCCCATTGAAACTAACAGGTAAGAATTTCTATTTACTACATGTGTCTTTTACTCTGCCAATCAATGCATTAATGGATGTATTTCAGTTGTTTAAGCCGCAGGGTTCAAAGCGTGTGATAAAAGCAGCAGCTTTTAGTTCATAAATAACGGTGTATCTAATACCGAGATAAACTATGTCTTCTAATACTGTGTTTTACTTCTTTTGAAAGATGATGACAGTGTTTGGGGTTTTATTTGTTTATTCATTCATTTTTCGTGCGGTCTTGTGATCCTTGAATTTACCCAGCAGCCCTTGCGGCGCTTAAAGTGAAACTGGTTTATCAGAAGCAGACAGTGTAGTCTGATGTGGCCGTGTCCGAATCAATACTAAAAGTTATCGGTTATCTGTAATAAAGTTAAATTTTTTAGCAGTCCATTGGTTTAGCCTCTCTTTAGCTCTTGCCATGTTTATCTTTGTTCATTTTTCCTATTGTCAAAGCTGATTCTCACGCTTATTTTCAGGTAGACATTAAAAAAAATGCTAAAGTTCCAGCTTTGATTTGTTTGTGCTACTTCGTTTCTTCATTGCTTTCCCTGTCTCTGCTCTTCACACCCCATCTAGTCCATGGTTCTTGGAGTCTTTGGTCAGTGTGGTCAGAGTGCAATGCGTGCTCCGGGTCATCAACTCGTACCAGGGAATGTAATAGTCCTCCTGCCAGGTTTGGCGGCCTGCCCTGTCTTGGAGAGAGTAAACAGAGCCATGGTTGCTACAGTAATGACACAGTCTGTGCAGGTCAGCTTGAAAACTAATCGTGTTGATGTCAAGACTATCAAAACTGACTTACAGATGGACTGTAAAACTGCATTACCTGTCTTTTTCAAACACCTTCAAACATTTTTCGCTGTACTAACAGTTTCATTCACACTTTTAATCAGACGGTGTTTGTGCTTAGAATGTGTAAACATTTTTTCAGAGCTGAGGCATTTTACAAGTGTTTTATTTACTTATTTTGACATTTTATTATCTATTGTAGCTTATAATCTTTTTTTATGGGTGAAAGTCTGGAAGAGAGATATCAGGCTGCTTGAGTAGACCCGAAAAGCCAGCACTCACGTTGAAACGAATATGGCTGAAAGATTGAGCTTTGCCCCGAGTAGGTTTGTTTTCCATGGTTTATTTTTTAAAGTTGAGAGAATATTAATAGGGGACTATTGATAACTACTAAATTACATTTGCTTACACTCCTGCAGCAGCACTATGCTGTAAATGTTTGCAGTGTGTCATCTCAACCGATGAAGAAAGCTTTGATTTTGTCTTATTTTTAATCTTGCCTAGCAGAAGAATGCTTTTTCTGCTACACTTACAGTAGTTCACATTCTTATTGAAATTGCTCAGATGTTTTATTTGATTTTAAATATTCAAATCTTTGTCCTTGATTCACATCAACAATTGCTTAATTATGTCTTACTTATTTCACAGTAAACATCCTCCTGTGTTTTTGTGCAGACTGCGGAGTGGAGCAGGAGGACTGGCCTTGTGGGAAGCCCTGTCCACGCTCCTGTTCAGATCTCCATAGTGACACAGAGTGTCTGGACTCTCCTGGGTGCAGTCAGACCTGTGGTTGTCCTGGTGACATGGTTCAGCAGGATGGTGTGTGTGTGGTCAGGGACGAATGCCGCTGTAAATACTACAACAGCTCTGCTACTGGTTAGCTTCACACTCTGATTACAAGACAATTCCAACTGAAATACATGTAAACAAGGTCAGGCTGCTTCTTCTGTGTAAGAACGTATACACCATGTAAATGTATATATACAACGCACATTCAAAATTATCCAAACTTATCCCACAGACACAAATGCAGCATGCAAGGTGTCATTTGGTGAGGAGGTGTAGGGAACCTTCTTGCATATGTATGATTTTTTTGTAGTCCACAGTGCACACCACGCAAGAGCACCAAGCCAAAGAGTGCAGATATATACTGTGCCTCAGTCAGATTTTCATGGCTTAACAACGTGAAGCCATCCACAAGCCAAAATGATCAAGTGATGACTGGCATAAACAGTTGGGGTGCAAACTCACATGGTGTGATTTAGGAATTTATTATGGGGCAGTAATTTGAAAGCACACATTTTACATGTAAATATTAATAAAGTCACCATTTTACACCACAAATATTGTTGTGAGAGGTCTAAACTCTTTAAATAAAGTTCCAGTATATTTCAGAGCTCATTGCAGGTTAACCCTCTGGGGCCAATGCTGTTGTATACGACGGCTGAGACCAAGTTTTACTAAATTATAAATAACTTTTTAATGATATGAGATAGAAACTTACTTTTTTTGCTGAAAAGGTAACTCTGCGGACTTTCATGCCAGCCATTCACCATCTTTGTACTCCTCATAGAAGCTGTGTGATGACATGCACAATGTGAGTGTCTAATCGGAATTGGTTCACCGTCACATGGTATTCCAAAATCCAATCGTAGGGCAGATTTACCTCACGTGATGCACCAAAGATCGTTTTTAGGAGTGATGTGTTACTAGTTGGCCTGTTTGAATAGCCCCCTGGCTGCTGGTTCCAATGCGCCCTGCGCCCTTACGCACAGCGATCAGTGAAAGTGAGCAGACGGAGCAGACGGAGGGCCTCACATACAATCTCATATGCTCAAACAAAGAGTGTGTGAGTATCAGGATTGCTCCACTAGTTTGCCTGTGAATGTTATTGGATAAGCCTGTGGCAAGCTCTCTCGCTCTGGCGTAAAGCACTGTTTACCATATTATTGGAGAGAGGGGGAGGGGCCGCTAATCAGACTGTAAATAGGCCTCGAAGTGTGAAAGCTGCTTTCAGAGCAGGAGAGAACAAACACACAGTCAACTTAGAAGTAGAATTTTGTGATGTGACCTTTGCATAATAGCAGACAGAAATTGCTTTGAGATGAAGACAAACAAAACGCATAGACCATTTTGTATATATTGTTCAAAATGTGCATTTGTGTTTATTGTTTGAACCTTTTTGTTGTACAGTCTTTCACACAAGACTTCTGTGTAGGCTCTCAGTTGTCCAGGTGGTTTCCATAGTAGAGAAGCTTGAATCTTTGACTGGACTGGGTTGCTTGATGCGAGGACGTTTCGCTTCAAATCGCAGAAGCTTCCTCAGCTAAAATTCTTGCTCTGGTAGTCTGACTTCTGTCTTGACTCTTGTAGAGAAGAATAAACAGAAGCCACAAAAGCTGGAGTTTCAAACCTAACCAGACCCCTCCTACTGAGAGGCAGACTGCTATAGGCTAGTGACTAAACAATAGCTCTAATTAGCACCTATTGTGCTCAAGTTAGCACCCTCCTAATGACAATTACAATGGGGTACTCAGGTCAAAGCAGTTTCAGTCTTTTGTTCATGGTAATGAGTCATTCACGTCATCAGGAGAGTCGTCAAGGGAGCCGGCAGGAGAGGCGTCCATCCCATCATTAGGAGGGACAGCTGCCCTGTCATTAGGAGGGTGCTAACTAGAGCACAATAGGTGCTAATTAGAGCTAGTCTAGTCGAAGATTCAAGCTTCTCTACTTTCACACAAGATCTCAAATTACCTTTATAAAGTGTCAAAACAGTTGTTTATTATAGTTTGCTGTGTGTTTTGAATAAATGTGTGAAAATTATTTTCTGCTTTATTTTTTTTCCTTTCTTATTTGTGATTGTAAACATTTATTACACTTATAAAACATCACTATAGCATATATATTATGAAAGTACAGATTGTCCTGAAAAAAGAGACATAAAACTTGATTGTGGGATGCAGGGAGAGCTGTTAACAGCAATAATAAAACATTTATGCCAGGCAAGTGAACTGTCCAAAGAATGCCCTTGGACCCCAGAGGGTTAAGGGAAGACACTTGAAGAATAGTTTTGGCAAGTTCATTGATATCTGTCCAATGCTATGGCATTTAGAGTAGGTACATATGCTATAGCACTAGGCAGGTATCACTGAAAGAAGGTTAATATCGACATATTCTTTTATTGCAGTCAGGTTTCCACATACCCCAACATACAAAAAATATAAAATGGAAATTCATGAAATTAGGTTCTCTGCAGTGGCCCCAAAATGCCTCTAAAATGCTCAAAACTTGTGAGCTTCCCGGAGCCCCCCCCCCCCTGACCTTGCTGAGGGCCTAATTTGCGGAAGACTATTGGAGCAATACTCTTCCAAAAACATGTCTTGGTCAACCAAGGAAAAGACATTTTGCCTGGAGGCCTTTTTGCCAGCAAATCACCATTTGGAGCATAATTTTGAAAGAACATGACTTTTATACAAAGCGACCAAGATAAATGAAACTTTTTTTTTAATTTCTTGAAATTTGCTGGACCTTTGTAGGATTTATTATAGGTTTTATGTTTTTTTTGGTGGGGGGGTCAAAAAAATATGTATATGAGATTCATCAGGCCCATGATGTGTGCTTTTCCAATTGCTCTATTTCTCTTTCATTCTGTTTCTCTTCATTTCTGTTGATCATTGTGCCTCTCTTAACAGATAGTGTTGAATACACCAATGCATCATGGGTATGGCCTGGTGAGTCTGATTGGCAGTTTGCAAATCCAGGCGACAGCATTATCAGTGACTGCAAAAACTGGTAATGCACAGCTGAATAACTCTGTAATCATAAATGACTACATTTTAGTACTTGCAGTAACATTTTCAACTTTACATGTATGTTGTCTGTATTATTGTGTTAATTCTTTATTTGCTGCATCTTTTTGCCTCAGTTCATGTGAAGCTGGGGTTTTGCACTGTCAATCTGTCCCTGGTTGCCATGTGGATGGAGGATGGAGTCAGTGGGGCACCTGGACTGATTGCTCACTTTCCTGTGGAGGTGGAGTCAAATTTAGAAGACGCCTTTGTAATAACCCATCGCCTCAAAGTGGTGGGAGAGGCTGCCTGGGTGCTGCTGAACAGCAGAGAGACTGCAACACACACATGTGCATAGGTATTTATGCCTCAACAAGAACTTTATTTTATTTATGCCTCAACAAGAACTTTATTTTTTCCTCAAACATATTTTGAAAATTGTATCTCTCAGATTAACTCAACTTTAAAAATGACCCTTGATAAAGCAAACATTTTCTGATCATCATTCTTGGTTGTTTGCAAAACAGAATCAGAATGTAAATCAAAATGTTATGCTTGAAACATGGCATTATGTTGATGAAGTGATGTTGTTTGCTTAGAAGTGATGGATGTTTTGGCAGTACTACTGGACCTCTGACTTTGTCATCAGTCCTCTGAAATAATGACTCTGCCATTTTACTAGCAAGCAGCTGGCACGATTACAGTTAGAATAAGTCTGAGGAGCTGCAGGTTTTTATTGCAACCAAAGACTGCACCACCTGTTTCTCAGAGGAACTCCTTCCCTCTATTCATTGAGATTAATTAGTGAGATTATCTATGCAGCCTACTCTGAAAATGTGCACCCTCTCTGATCTCCATGGCTCATTCTGGAGAAGAGCATTTTAGAACATAAATTCCAACCTGTTCACAGTCTCTCAGATTTGGATGAGTACGGGGTGCCCAAACCTGTTCCTGTTGGGCGTTTGTCCTTCATGTTTTCATTTATCCTTAGTGTCCTCACACCTGATTAACACTGCTGTTTCCCAGCTCTTTATTGAATCAGCACACCTGACTGAATTAATCATCTGTGGGTTGACCTGGGGGTCACTGAAATTACTGTAGGGTTGTGAGACTTGAATGCTAGCTCTTGACTTAAGGTAATGACTGGATGTCTTTGGTACTAAGTCTTTTGGGGGAACCTTGGGTACTGCTGGAATAACTTTGTGTCAAGTGAATGGTTACTTATGGAGATTCAGATGTGGAGTAGAACTTGCTTTGCGAAGGAACATCACCAACAGCATTTTGGCATTGTGGCACATTCCTCTGGGTATGATCCAGAAGACAGTGTTGAAGTCTTCAGAAACTGGAAAATACCCATGGGAAGCTCATGATTCACCTGACTGACTCAAGCTGATGATCATATTTTGGCCTTGGGTAAAAAGGATTTAAGTTCCTCTGATAATGTGTTGCTAAACACATCATCTTGCAATAGTGTAGTTCTGTATTTATCCTCCACCTGCCAGTCTTATCTTGAGATGAGGTTTGAGATTTATTGTCATTGTTATTACACAAGTGTAACAACAACAAAATTACATTTACCCTCCAATTACCTCAGACAAGATACAGCAATTAATCCACAATTATTACTTGTTTACCGTAATAATGGCACACATCAGAATTAAAGACAACACATATACATTTGACATTGTTTATGTGCACTAAACTTCAAGCAATCAGTCATCTGAATTGAGGCAAAGTGGGTGAAGGCTACAGCAGGAGGGGCCCGCGCCAGCCAGCTTGGGGAGTTGAAGGCTTCAGCAGTAAAAACTGCGCTGCCTCCGAGGTGGCAGGTAGGAAGCCAGGGTGAGGGGAGTGGAGAGACATGGGGGGGGGGGGGTAATAGGGATGGAGACATGCGTCGTGTGCAGAAGAGTTAAGTTTCTGTCAGTTTCTGTCCATGTGTGTGTAAAGTCTGATGTTGCTAGGCAACAGCAGGCTGGGGGGGGGGGGTAGATAGATGAGAAGGGGGAGCCGAATTCCTTCACCAAGGCCATAGATCCTTCTGGGGGAAGAGCAGGGCATTTGGCCTTGAGGAGCCAATAAGGCTGCCATGTTGATGTTAGGCGGAGAGATACAGAATTCCATTTACTGCACCTCTGACCATCTAGAGTCCAAATTTATGAAGAATATTCTCTGGTTCTCAGCAGCACATTCCTTTGCAATGCAGCGATATGCTCCAAGATGATATCCGTTTTGCGTTTGAGTTCAAGAGTTCACGCAGTCTGAGATTACACAGCATTGCCCAACTCATTAATCATGACGAACAGATGTGGGGACGAGATTCTGGGAGCAGCCATCTTGCTAATACTCCTGTGGGTCAGGGCAGCACACAAACCAATCAGTGCCAAACCTCCCACCATAAAAGCGAATAGAAATAAATCCTCAATGTCTTCCACAGAGAGTGGAGCCAAGCATATGTCACACTCCATCTCTCTCAGGCGTCGAGAGCATAGCCCGCTGGGTAGGTTCTATCAGGGCACACAGGGTCCCCCCGCCCTGATTTCCTTGTCGAAAAAATGGTGTCAGTAGTGTTGAGAGGCCAGCTGATCAATTCCATGGTTAATCCAAATCTTAATTTGAAGAATTCACAGTCTGGTGAAGCTGGGACTTTGAACATCGGAGCAGAGATAGAGAACAGAAAGGAGGAGAGGAGAGGGGAGGAATGCGACCGTCCTCGCCGGAGTTCCAAGCTATTTGCTTTGTCCATTTGTAGGTCTGTATGCAACTCCCCTGTGCCATGATCACTGAGGATGATTGCTTCTATTTTACAGTCTACCACTGAATTTGTTAGGGTGCTTGATACTAAAAAGAAATCAATTCTTGAGTGTGACTTTTGATAAAGAGAGCAGAATGTAAGTGTTGCACTTTTTCCACACTTTGTTGTTACAGCCTTATTCTAAACTGGATGAAATTAATTTTTTTCCTCAAAATTCTACACACGATACCCCATAATGACAATCTGAAAAAGTTTTTTTTTTTTAGATAAATCACATGTACATAAGTATTCACAGCCGTTGGCATGAAGCTCAAAATTGAGCTCAGGAGCATCCTGTTTCCACTGATCATCATTGAGATGTAAATTTAGGGGTAAACTTTGTTGATTGGACATGATTTGGAAAGGCACACTTTTGTCTACAGTTGACAGTGCATGTCAGAGCACAAGCCAAGCATGAAGTCAAAGGAATTGTCTGTAGACATCCAAGACAGGATTGTCTCAAGGCAGAAATCTGTATTCACAGCCTTTGCCATGAAGCTCAAAATTGAGCTTAGGTGCATTCTGTTTCCACAGATCATCCTTGAGATGTTTCTACAACTTAAATGGATTCACTCTGTCAGAGCTCCAGCATTCTTCTGTGGAGAGAAGAGAACTTTCCAGAAGGACAACCATCTCTGCAGCAATCCACCAATTAGGCCTGTATGGTAGAGAGGTCTGACAGAAGCCACTCCTTAGTAAACGGCACATGGCAGCCCACCTGGAGTTTGCCAAAAGGCATCTGAAGGACTCTCAGACCATGAGAAATGAAATTCTCTGGTCTGATCAGACAAAGATTGAGTTCTTTGTTGTGAATACCAAGGGTCTTATTTGGAGGAAACCTGGCACCGCTCATCACTTAGCCAGTACCATCCTTACAGTGAAGCATGGTGGTTGGAGCATCATCCTGCAAGGATGTTTTTCAGTGGCAGGAATTGGGAGACTAGTCAGAATCAGAATCGACTTTATTGCCAAGTAAGTTCGCACATACAAGAAATTAGATCTGGTGTTATTGGTGCATAAACAATAAGAAAAAGAAAAGACAAAACACTTCTGTAATAAGTAAAAAAGTCAAATAGGCAATACTATATTTACTGTTAAATAAATATAATGTAGTGGAATGGGATTGGACAAAAACTAAATTTTCAAAAATTTCAAAAAGCTTTTTTCATCTTCTCATTATGGGGTGTTGCGAGTCGAATTTTGAGGGACAAAAGTGAATTTTCTTTTCATTTTAAGTATATTTAATATATTTTGATCCCCTTTAAGCCTTTGCATACAACACATTTCACATCCCTGGTGCCACAAAGAATGGTAGCAACAACATAAAAATACAAAATAACAGAAAAAGATAAACTTTTATCAACATTAACTTCCAAAGTTAAGGCCTTTTTACTAGCCTTATGACTCAGTTGGAGCTTGAGTGTCGAGTAGTAGAGAAGCTTGAATCTTTGACTGGACTGGGTTGCTTGACGTGAGGACGTTTCGCTTCAAATCACAGAAGCTTCCTCAGCTAAAATTCTTGCTCTGGTAGTCTGACTTCTGTCTTGACTCTTGTAGAGAAGAATAAACCAGAAGCCAACAAAAGCTGGAGTTTTTAAACCTAACCAGACCCCTCCTACCGAGAGGCCAACTGCTATAGGCTAGTGACTAAACAATAGCTCTAATTAGCACCTATTGTGCTCTAGTTAGCACTCTCCTAATGACGGGATGGAAGCCTCCCCTGATGGCTCCCTTGACGACTCTCCTGATGACGTGAATGACTTATTACCATGAACAAAAGACTGAAACTGCTTTGACCTGAGTACCCCATTGTAAACAGAGGACAAAGCGTGTCTGAGACCCCCTCCCCGGTTAAGGCTGGGTTTCAACTGTTTTACAAAGAATGGTTCCTTGACCCCTCTCTCAAACCATTTCTTCTCTCTGGCTAAGATTTTAACTTCCTTGTCCTCAAACGTGTGGTTAGTGTCTTTCAGGTGGAGATGAACTGCAGACTGAGGTCCACTGGTGCCCTCTCTGCGGTGCTGGTATAGCCTCTTGTGTAAAGGTTGCTTAGTCTCATGTATGAGTGTTCATGTAGTGTTCATTACAGTTTTCCTGACATCTGATATAATACACTACATTGCTCTGTTTGTAACTAGGGATCCTGTCCTTAGGGTGAACTAATTTCTGTCTCAAGGTGTTAACCGGTTTAAAGTAAACTGGGATTTTGTGCTGTCTGAAGACACTCTGTAGTTTTTCCCCTACTCCTGCTAAATAAGGGAGAGGCACTCCTCTTCTTCTTGTCTCCGTCTCCTGTCTATGTGGTCTCTTTGTTTTCTGGGACTTCTGCACTTTGTCCGGGGACCATCGTGGGTACCCACATACTGTGAGGGCTTCCCGTACAAGTTGTTGTTCTTTAGCCCTTCCCTCTGCAGTTGTGGGCACCTGTAGGGCTCTGTGTTGAAGAGTCCTGATCACCCCAAGCTTGTGTTCAAGGGGGTGGTTTGAGCCAGAGAGCAGATATTGGTCAGTGTGAGTGGGTTTTCTGTAAACCTCTGTCTGGAGCTGCCTGTTCTTTCTAATCATAACATCACAGTCCAAGAAGGCTAAATGGTTGTTTCTGGCATCCTCACGTGTGAACTTGATATTGGAATCCACCGAATTGATATGTTCTGTAAAGTCCTCGACCTCCTGTTGCTTGATTTTAACCCATGTGTCATCGACATATCTGAACCAGTGACTGAGAGAGATGCCCGTGAACGACGTCAAGGCTGTCTTCTCCACTCACTCCATGTACAGATTGGCCACAGTGGGGGATACTGGAGATCCCATCGCACAACCATGGATCTGCCTGTAGTAATTCCCCCTAAACAGGAAATATGTGGTGTTAAGACTGATCTCCAAGAGTTGGCAGATGTGGTCTGGTGTGAGTTTGGTCATTTTAGGTAAAGACACATCCTCCAGCAGTCTCTGCCTCACAGCTGAGATGGCCTCAGTGGTGGGGTTACAGGTGAACAATGAAGACACATCAAATGGCACCATAGTTTCATCTGCCTCCAGCTGCAGGTCCTTGATCTTGTTCACAAAATCTTGTGTGTTCTCCACATGGTGGTCTGAGTTACCCACTAAAGGAGCCAAATCCACTTGAGGTGCTTGGCCAAATTGTATGTGATGGAATCTGTGCTACTTACAATAGGCCTGAGTGGCACGTCCTGTTTGTGGGTTTTGGGCAGTCCATAGATGCACGGAGTGGCGTCCCCAGGGTACAGTCTGTAGTATGTCTGCCTGTCTATGAGCCCCTCCTTCTCCAGGTTTTGGAGGTAGCTAATGATTTTCTTCTTGGCAGACATACTACAGACTGGCTTCGGTCATTTACCAGTTCTCCCCATCTCTTGTTGGAATGCCATGTCAGCCAGGCTAGTTTAATGGCATGCATCCTCATCTTATAGCTTGAAAACTTCACCACAAGTGATCTTGGTGGAACTCCAGAAGGAGATTTAGAGGCGAGCGCCCGAAGTGCTCTTTCAGTAGTTAAGTTGCTTGCTAAAATCTTGTCTACATTCCTGGAGCTGTCAGGACTAAGCCCAGACGAGCTTTTTGGCAGTGTCCACCCACTGATCTGTATTTAACAATGGATAGCTCATTGGCCTGCAAACTCCATACAAACCACCGAAGCAAACAGGCGGCCATCTTACCACTCAAATATTATGCGAACCACACATAGACTGCTTATTAGAATGCCAAGTAATAGCGGAGCTGATTCTCTCATTTCCTTCTTTTTGTTCTCCAGTTAATGTCACCTTCATTCCTTCTAATCTGTGTCTGTCATGATTAGCTATTTGATTTATTTCCTTTCTTTTAGTACTTTGACACACTCTGCCCTTCTATTCTCAATTACTCATACCTCACTGGGACCAATGCTCAATTTTAAAAATTGATTGATTCTGATAAACTGATTCTTTAGTTAAAGTTTGCACAAATTTTGTGTCATCATCAGCAAACATATATATATATATATATATATATATATATATATATATATATATATATAAAGATGATATAGCAATAGTGGATATTTTGATAGTTGCACTAAAAGTTTAAAACACCATTTAACTGGCTACAGGAGAGTTAGTTTTCCCTTTCAATTACAGTATTTATTACACACAGCTTTGTGAGCTTCAGCCTAATATTAGTAATAAGCCTCGTAGCAACAATGGCGAAAGCTCCCAAACTATGTACAAATACACCTAATAAATATCTTAAAATAGTTCGTCCAACACAAAACTCAGCATGTGGCTACACATAAGCCACACCATATGTTATTGTTACTATTATTATTATTATTATTATTATTATTATTATTATTATTATTATTATTATTATCTTTGCCTATATGCTGAAATAAGGGATAGAACTCTTCAAATTATTGTTTCTTACTTTCCATTTCAATCATACTCACAGGTGAAATGTTCGTCCACAGCCTTTGAACTGGTGATTTGCGCAGTTTATATCTGCACATGAAGGCATTTTTGGCAAAATCACAAATAATAAAATTGCGTGTGCCTGGTTAAAGATCAAGAGAAAAGAGCGTTTAGGATCGGTTGAGGCGAGTGGTAATATGGCAGCTGATTTGCTTCAAAAATATTGGCCAATGACCTATTAATTGTTATATACAGATCAGTGTGTCCACCTGTAACTCTTGTGCAGGTTGTGTCAGTTTGCCTTCTTCTTCGTTGTTATGTTTTTTTCTTAGAATTAGTGTTTTCTTTACTTTTTGGGGCATAGTCTTTCCCTTGCGGTGTCCTCTCTTATTTTAGCACGTCTTTGAGAAAATTTGAGTTATAAAAGGACACTACTGTCTGGAGCCTTTCGCTCTATGCTGCCATCGTTAGACTGGAAGTCTCGGGCTCCTACTGGTTTAAAATGTATTTCAGTGTTTGTCTGCCCCGGTAAACCTTTTTGCTTTCAGCTGCCACCAATTGCTTGGGGAACTACAGTGGATCCAGAGGAGATCCTCATTAATATGTGGCTCAAGTTTGCAAATCCAGTTGTTAAAAGTCGTCTCCCACCCAAGTACTCATCAGTATTTGCTGCTCAGCTTCACATCTTAGATCTGATGGGATCAGGTATGCACTGAGCAGCACCGCTGCACGTGCACTCCCTGCTGCTTAAATGTTCAAAAAATACAGTTCAAGGTCAAGTTCTGAATTAGAAACTTTGTCAAAGATTTCAGAATGCATAATAAAACATTCATGTGCATCAGATACTTTCCAGATGAGGTTCCCACAGTGACATTGTTCTTTTCTGAGACCTGTGGGTATGTATACAGCAATATTTTAATGATGAATGTTTGTGTTTTCAGAATTTGTCGGCCCATGGCTGCTGTGGTCGCAGTGGTCGGAGTGTTCAGTCAGCTGTGGTGGGGGGCAACAGTTCCGATCTCGTGTTTGTAGCTTTCCACCTTGTAGTGGCCTCAGTCGCCAGACCAAAACCTGCAACACCCAGGTGTGCTTGGGTGAGTACCAGTTTTCTGTAGGTGTCTGATGTAGTTTTTACTTGCCAGGTCAGTTTATATTTATAGGAACAAATCACAACATACATTGTTTCAAGACACTTTACACACAGAGCAAGTAGAGACTGTACTCTATACCATGTAATTTACTGAGATCCAACATTCCTACAAAAAAAGAAAGAAAGAAAAAAAGAAAACACATTGTGACAGTATCATAGAAAAACTTGAGATTCATTTTGTCTTTCAGTTCAGAGGATAAGCATGAGAAGACAGGTTACAATGTCAGCTCTTATTTCCTGTTATTTACATCTTGATTGTTAAACAACACAGAACATAGCACCTTTTGAAACCACATGATTTTTGGGTGAGCAAAAATACTGAAGCAGGTGAGTCACGGGTTGGTGCATATCTTGATCTGCTATCAAGCAGCTGACATTTTCCTTTCCAATCATGTTTAATGTCAGGACCTATAAATCACTTAAAATTCACTCCACATTTACCACCTGCAGTAGTAAAGTGATGAATACAATAATGTAATCTGGGCCACTCTGCATAATAAGTATTTTTAATTTTGGCACTGAAGTATAGTTATACTTTTGCACATGTAAATTTTCAGTGCAGTGCTTCCATTTGTATTTCTGACATAAGTACTTTTTGTAGTCAAATCATGCAGTTCAGAAAACATTTTCAATGACCACGTATTTTGAGATTATTTTTCAACCTTTCAACCTAAAGAAAACACACATTTCACCAAAGACAAAACAGGATGCAGAGTTTTTATTCAGAGAATAATTTATTTTCAACCAAGCAAATCTGCCTGTTTTAATTCAGTGTTCTAATTAATTCCTTGTCAGTGAGAGGATATATGTGCTTCTCTCCCTGCACATTCAGCATGTTATTTACAGTTCTTCATTGTTCATTGTTGTGGTCTGCCATCATCTACCTGAATACAAGTGCAGGGCTACAGGAAGCAAAGCCTGAGTATCCAACTTAGATAAGCACCCTTAAGCCCCTTTCACACCGGCACAAAGGTGGAGCTGCATATTGTGGCGTACCGTCTACGCTGAGTTGAGCAGCCCTGCGCCCACTTTAAGCAGCTTTACGTTGAGTTTTTTCTCCCTACGCAGCAGTATGTTGACTGCTATGCGCGTAGGAGGGACAAAATTAAACGTGTTTAATTTTTTCAGCGTAGAGCACTGGACACAGAAAATATGCAGTTTTAAGCAGTTTGGCACAGCACAGCATGACTGTATGCAAGTCTGTGCAACACTGCGCTCCTGTACACATACAAAAACTGAGTGTGTGCATCCAGTGAATCAGCTGGAGGGCATGATCACACAGCCCACAGCACCTCTGTGTGCTCAGAACAGCTGATCTAACTGATGGACGTGTGTGTGCTCAGAACAGGTCATCAAACCTCAAGTCATAAATCCAGAAATCCAGAAACAGAATAGAAACAGCAGGTCGGTCAGTCGCTATGTCTCTCTCTGTCGCTCTCTCTCTCTCTCTGTCTCTCTCTTTCACTCTCTTACTCTCTTTCTCTCTCTCTCTCTCTCTCTCTGTCTCTCTCTCTCTCTCTCTCTCCGCTCTCTCTCTCTCTCTGTCGCTCTCTCTTTCTGTTGTTCTCTCTGTCTTTTTGTTGCTCTCTCTTGAAGCACTCTCTTGAAACTCTCTCTCTCTCTGTCTCTCTCTTTCTCTCTCAGTTCTGATCCAACCTGAATAAGCGCTGTGACTCTTTAAAAGTGCAGTTGCCGCATGTCGGTGCAATCATCAGATGCCCTGATCGATCAGGTTTGATCAAATCTGTGCACCTGTTCAGCTCAACCGGAGCTTTAAAGAGTCACAGCACTTCATTCACAGCAGCCTTTACCACAGCCAGACTCTGCAGCATCTGTACACAATGAAAATGATTCACCAAGACAAAAAAATAAAAAATAAATAAAATAATGTTAAATTACCTTGTTTCTGACCTGCACCACACCGTGCAGTAGAGAACTGAGTGCACTGAGTGCACTTCCACTCAGTTTATACGTATACAGTAGTGTTCAGAATAATATTAGTGCTATGTTTCCGTGTAGGCTCTCAGTTGTCCAGGTGGTTTCCATAGTAGAGAAGCTTGAATCTTCGACTGGTCTGGGTTGCTTGACGCGAGGACGTTTCGCTTCAAATCGCAGAAGCTTCCTCAGCTAACATTCTTGCTCTGGAAGTCTGACTTCTGTCTGACTCTTGTAGAGAAGAATAAAACAGAAGCCAACAAAAGCTGAAGTTTTAAACCTAACCATACCCCTCCTACTGAGACCCAGCCTTAACCGGGGAGGGGGTCTGATACATGCTTTATCCCCTGTTTACAATGGGATACTCAGGTCAAAGGAGTTTCAGTCTTTTGTTCATGGTAATGAGTCATTCACGTCATCAAGGGAGCCATCAGAAAGGCATCCATCCCATCATTAGAGGGACAGCTGTCCTGTCATTAGGTGTGCTAACTAGAGCACAATAGTTGCTAATTAGAGCTATTGTTTAGTCACTAGCCTATAGCAGTCTGCGTCTCAGTAGGAGGGGTCTGGTTAGGTTTAAAACTCCAGCTTTTGTTGGCTTCTGTTTTATTCTTCTCTACAAGAGTCAGACAGAAGTCAGACTTCCAGAGCAAGAATTTTAGCTGAGGAAGCTTCTGCGATTTGAAGCGAAATGTCCAGTCCAGTCGAAGATTCAAGCTTCTCTACTATTAGTGCTATGTGACTAAAAAGATGAATCCAGGTTTTGAGTATATTTCTTATTGTTACATGGGAAACAAGGTACCAGTAGATACAGTAGATTCTCACAAATCCAACAAGACCAAGCATTCATAATATGCACACTCTTAAGGCTATGAAATTGGGCTATTAGTAAAAAAAAAAAGTAGAAAAGGGGGTGTTCACAATAATAGTAGTAGCATCTGCCGTTGAAGCAACAAACTCAAAACTGTTATGTTCAAACTGCTTTTTTAGCATTCCTGTGAATCACTAAACTAGTATTTAGTTGTATAACCACAGTTTTTCATGATTTCATGTCCATATCATGCTTGCACCACCATGGTTCACTGTCTTCACTGTGAACTGTGGCTTGAATTCAGAGTTTGGGGGTTGTCTCACAAACTGTCTGCGGCCCTTGAACCCAAAAAGAACAATTTTACTCTCATCAGTCCACAAAATATTCCTCCATTTCTCTTTAGGCCAGTTGATGTGTTCTTTGGCAAATTGTAACCTCTTCTGCCCGTCTTTTATTTAACAGAGGGACTTTGTGGGGGATTCTTGCAAATAAATTAGCTTCACACAGGCGTCTTCTAACTGTCACAGCACTTACAGGTAACTCCAGACTGTCTTTGATCATCCTGGAGCTGATCAGTGGGTGAGCCTTTGCTATTCTTGTTATTCTTCTATCCATTTTGATAGTTGTTTTCCGTCTTCCACGTGTCTCTGGTTTTTTGTCCATTTTAAAGCATTGGAGATCATTGTAGATGAACAGCCTATAATTTTTTGCACCTGCGTATAAGTTTTCCCCTCTCCAATCAACTTTTTAATCAAACTATGCTGTTCTTCTGAACAATGTCTTGAATGTCCCCTTTTCCTCAGGCTTTCAAAGAGAAAAGCATGTTCAACAGGTGCTGGCTTCATCCTTACATAGGGGACACCTGATTCACACCTGTTTGTTCCACAAAATTGACGAACTCACTGACTGAATGCCACACTACTATTTTTGTGAACACCCGCTTTTCTACTTTTTTTTACTAATAGCCCAATTTCATAGCCTTAAGAGTGTGCATATCATGAATGCTTGGTCTTGTTGGATTTGTGAGAATTTAGTGAATCTACTGGTACCTTGTTTACCATGTAACAATAAGAAATATACTCAAAACCTGGATTAATCTTTTTAGTCACATAGCACTACTATTATTCTGAACACTACTATATATATATATATATATATATATATATATATATATATATATATACAGTGAGGAAAATAAGTATTTGAACACCCTGTGATTTTGCACATTCTCCCACTTAGAAATCATGGAGGGGTCTGAAATTTCCATCTTAGGTGCATGTCCACTGTGAGAGACATATTCTAAAAAAAATCTGGAAATCACAATGTATGAATTTTTTAAATAATTTATTAGTATGTTACTGCTGCAAATAAGTATTTGAACACCTGTGCAAATCAGTGTTAATATTTGGTACCTTAGCCTTTGTTTGCAGTTATGGAGGACAAGCATTTCCTGATTTTCACCAGGTTTGCACACACTTCAGCAGGGATTTTGGTCCACTCCTCCATACAGATCTTCTCCAAATCTTTCAGGTTTGGAGTTTCAGCTCCCTCCAAAGATTTTCTATTGAGTTCAGGTCTGGAGACTGGCCAGGCCACTCCAGGACCTTGAAATGCTTATTACGGAGCCCCTCCTTAGTTACCCTGGCTGTGTGTTTGGGGTCATTGTCATGCTGGAAGACCCAGCCATGACCCATCTTCAATGCTCTTACTGAGGGAAGGACGTTGTTTGCCAAAATCCATCCTCCCTTCAATACGGTGCCGCCGTCCTGTCCCCTTTGCAGAAGAGCACCGCCAGAGTATGATGTTTCCACCCCCATGCTTGACGGTTGGGATGGTTTTCTTGGGGTTGTTCTCATCCTCTAAACATGGTAAGTGGAGTTGATTCCAAAAAACTCTATTCTGGTCTCGTCTGACCACATGACCTTCTCCCATGCCTCCTCTGGATCATCTAAATGGTCACTGGTGAACTTCAAACGGGCCTGGACATGTGCTGGCTTGAGCAGGGGGACCTTGCTACCCTGCAGGATTTTAAACCATGACAGCATCATGTGTTACTAATGTAATCTTTGTGACTGTGGTCTCAGCCCTCTTCAGGTCATTGACCAGGTCCTCCTGTGTAGTTCTGAGCTTTCTCAGAATCATCCTTACCCCACAAAGTGACATCTTGCATGGAATCCCAGACCGAGGGAGATTGACAGTCATCTTGTGTTTCTTCCACTTTCTAACAAATAATCATAACACTTGTTGTTTTCTACCATGCTGCTTGCCTGTCTGTGTGAGCCAGAATTCTTGCTGGTTGGCAGGTGTTCAAATACTTATTTGCAGCAGTAACATACAAATAAATAATTAAAAAAATCATACATTGTGATTTACGGATTTTTTTTTTTTTTTTTTTTTTAGATTATGTCTCTCACAGTGGACGTGCACCTAAGATGAAAATCAGGCCCGGCGCCAGGAAAAAAAATATTAAGGGGGCGATGAGTTTATCACAGGGGGCGGGGTCGCTTCCCCCCCCCAAAAAAAAGTGCGCACCGGAAGAGACGTGCCTCTGAGCGTGCATAATGAATTGGGTGCACTCCTGGAAATCTCGTGTATTTAGGCTACACCGTTGTAAGAGACTGAGTAAGAGTAAAGAGTGATGACAGTATTTTTTAAATTATTATTTGAACGTATAGACCCTCAGTCAAGTGATCTCCTGCATACCACACAGAGCCGGTGTTCTGTCGAGATGAGGTGCGCCAACTTTCGACACTCTGAGCTGTGACATACCTTCGTGTTGTCCAATAGGAATGACGCGTCGGGCCAAAACAAGGAAGACTCGTGGCAGAAACCACTGATCTGTACAAAATGGATTGGACCAATCCGATTGGTGCAGAAACCACTGATCTGTACAAAATGGATTGGACCAATCCGATTGGTGCAGAAACCACTGATCTGTACAAAACATTAACGTGTGACAGGACTGCTCATTTATGGAGCAGTTTTCTGAAGAAAAATCATTGGGAATGTTTTTTTTGTTGTTGTCTGTTACCTCAAAATTTCTGATTACTGTTAAAAAAAAGTTTAGAACACTTGTAATTAAAATAGCTAAATAAATCAATAAATGGTTCTTTAGAAACCTTTCATCTGTAAATTAAAACCACCTGTTATTTCATATTAGATCATTTCTTGTTTAACATAAGGAACCTCAGACATTTATTTTTAGACAAAATAACATGGAAACTTGTATATTTTTTAAGTCTGGTTGATTATTTATATCTCATTTCAACCAGAAAAACAAACACTAAATAAATACAAATGTTTATTATAAATGCAAAAGGAAATCATTTATCAATGACTGCAGTGTGATTGTAAAGTAGGATTTCTGTGACATAAACCTCATGATGAATTTTTTTATAGTCATTTCAACTTGTAATTTTGCCAAAATATGTAATTGGCTTTAATGTTGTTATCAGGACAGAGTCATTTCTAAAATATGAATCTGAGCACAACAAGTGGAAAGCTTCTACTTGTGCAAATGTCTTTTGACTTTGATTCGTGGACATTTTTAATGATCCATTCATTTATTGTTAAAATATAAAATGAAACAGCTTTTTTAAAAATAATAAAATAGTTGCTGTTCAAAGAGCCTTTTATTTAGAAGCAGGTGATGTTCTGCTGGATTCTCGGGACCAGATGAAGGTCTCTTCTGCAGTTTTTAACTCTGGTGGTGTTGCTGAAGAGCACAGATGTTTTCTTTCGACTGGACTTCGAGGTGTTCAGCTCATCAATGGAAGTTTGGTTGTCTGCACAGCAAATGTTCCTGATTGGGACAAATAAAAATATTTCTTTAAATATAAAGAAACACTAAACAGTTTATACATAAAAAAAGGGGGAAAAATGGCAAAAAATAAAACGATGGAAAAAACGCCAGAAAAAATAAGTTATCTAAAGCTGAGCTTTTGTGGTGTCTGAAAAAAGCTGTAGCTTTATTTGGTAAAAATAAAAAACACTGAACCATTTACAAATTAAAAGTGTTCACTCAGATCAACTGTGCTAAAAGGCTAACCTAATGTTAGCCGATCATTAAACCTTCACAGTTCAGTAAATGTCACATTTTATTTTTTACATTATTCTCACCTCAGTAAAGCTGCAGAACTAAACTCCGTTGGGCAAACTGGGACTTCGCATATATCCAAAAAGTGGGAGATTTCAGACTGAGTGGGTTTGCTCCATCACCCCGGCGGCTTGGATCGCTCTGCCCAGGAATGATGCCTGAAGGCAGGCTTCTCCCCGCTGTCGCGATTCGGTCGATATCCCACCAAGTCGTCAGTCCTCCGTCGGTCGGTATCACTCCGAAAAGTAGCTGAAAAAAGCTTCTCCCAGCAGGGTGATGGGAGAATCGTTCTACTGCTGTTTTTTAAAGGTTTTTTTGTGGTTCAGGCGACAGCAAATTCAAGACAGTGATCGCTGAACTTTATTCAGGTTGTGGAAACAGCCAGTGTGACGTAGCAATCTCCCCTTGCCGCTTCCGAAGCGATGCGTCTGACATCACGACGTGTTGGAAACGCACCGCCCTCTGCCGCACAGACAAGCGCAGCCCTCAACCTATCAAATCCCTTGAACACAGACACACGCCATATCCGTTTCTTTTAAAATTAATTACTTTAGTTAATTAATTTGGTTTATTTGTTATATATGTGATATTATTGAATAACTAATATTTTGCTATATTTTCCAGTATATCTTTTTCTTTCTTTTTTATTTTTTTGATAACTCTAACATCCGAGGGGGTGAGGTTGATGACGTGAGGGGGCGTCGCCCCCAAACGCTCCCTCGTGGCTCCGGCTATGATGAAAATTTCAGACCCCTCCATGATTTGTGGGAGAGCTTGCAAAATCGCAGGGTGTTCAAATACTTATTTTCCTCACTGTGTTTGTATATATATATATATATATATATATATATATACACAAACACACATATACTGTGATGTAAAATGGCAAAAGTAAAAATGACTCAGAAAAGTAGACGCTCTTTGCTCAGCATTCATCCTACTCTCACCTCTGCCTTTCCTTTTGTGCTGTAGCTCCAGTGTCCTCCCCATCAGATATTTAAATATTCAAGATCTAAACTTTAATTCGATTCAAACAGAGAAGTTACAGTATTTTGAAAATGGCATTAGAAGGCCTCACTTGGTGTGTTGACTGGATGTACTTGTGCATGTTGGCTTGTTCTGACATTTTGCAGTTCATGTTTTCAGAAGAGCCTATGTTTTTTTTTCAAAAGAAGCTGAACTCCCCCTTTCTCCCCTTTAATTTTCACCCTGTTTGCCTCCATATGGGCTGCAACTGTTTCTGCATGTGTGGTTTGGTTGTTCAAATAAGTTTTCAAATTCAAATTTTGACAAAATGACCCAAGTCATAGAATATACTCTTTAATCTTACAATAGTAAGTAAGTAAGTTTATTTATATGGCACCTTTCAAGATAAAAATCAGAAAGTGCTTCACATAAGAACAAATAACAGCATAAATATAAAATACCCCCAACTGTATGAGCCTTATGTTCTTTATAATTTGCAGTTTAGTTAATTATTAAGATCCTATTGTCTTACGAGTATGTACAATTTGTACATGTTCATTAAAGCCCCTCTAGCAATCATTCAGTCAATCAAAAACAATATTTGCGTTTTAACGACGTCTGCAGGAGGCCTTGCGTGTGCGTGTCCATAACTTTTTGACAAGAGTGAAAGTTGTGCAAAACAAGAAATATTTGTAGATCACTGTCTGCGTTTGCTTGTATTAATGAGGTATTAATTTAGTTAGCGACAATTAGCATGCACGCTAACACCGCAGAATGTCTTGTAAATGACTCCAGAGGTGTTATCAGGTTACAAAACAGCATTTTTAATTTTAGAAGTGTTTATTTCTTTCTAGCTTCTAGATAATATATGACAAAGAAGATATATTTACACACAGATGAAACTGAGTTTTTCATTTAGCTACCAGCCTATGACGTCACCAAGCTAACATCCTTGAAATGGCTTGTAAATAAGTTCAGAGGTTATTAGGTTCCAAAAATGGCCTTTTCAGTTTTATAAGTGTTTATTTCTTGCATGTATATGAACACACGTGCATTTAAATACACAAAACAAAGTGGTTTTGAAGCGGCCAGCCACTGACATCATTGTGCAGCTCTACTCTGATTGGCTGTAACCCCCACCACTCAAAATCAAAACGGAACAGATTGAAACAGAATGTGACTTTTTAATCTCTTATAGTATTTCTTAAAATATGTCAAGATTAGCCATCTTTGAACTTGTCCAAGGTCTGTGTCCCAAGAATGTTCCCTGTGATTTTGAAGACTGTGGCAGTAATAGGACTGGACTTATGCTGATCATAGACCGACGGATGGACGGCCCGACAGACCCAAAACCTTTGCAATTCCTGATGGCCATATTTAATGATCTCAGGTAACCAGATGAAACTAGGTAAATTCCAGCCTATACAAATGGGTCTTGAGCTTCACTTTAATGTTTCAACAGAGTCCACAGAGCGTAGGTCCAGTGGCAGTGCTTTCCACATTTTAGGTGCACAACCTCAAATGCACAGTCTCCCCTGGTCTTCAGCCTTGTCCTAGACACAACCTACAGGCCTAGTTCTGAAGACCTCAGAGGCCTGCTTCTCACATACGGGTGTATTAGTGTAATGATATTAGGTGGCATTTGACAGTGTAGAACTCTAAAGGTTAGTACCAGAATTTTAAATTGGAGCCTGAAATGGATGGAGGGGGGCAGTGCAAGGTGGAAAGAATCTGCATTACATGTGACCTCTTTGATGACCCCATAAGAAGCCTTGTAACTGCATTCTGGGCCATTTGTAAGCCATCCAGAGAGGACTTGCTACAGCTAAAAACAGCGAGTTACAGTACTCCAGATATGATGAGACAAATTCATGAATGATCATCTCCATTCTCAACCCTAGACACAATGCTGTTCAGACAGGCAATATTAAACAAATGAAAAAAAAAAAACAAGATTATTCCAGGAATGTCAAAATTAAGGGAATGATCGAACACAATGCAATGAATACAATGAAGCCAGGCCACCCAGAATAATGTCCAAATCATCAAAACAACCAAATTAGAAAGAAATTGATATTGTTTTGGAGGAACACAGAGCTAGCTAGCATAGCTGCGGACTTTAAAAACTTTTTTACTGCCCTGGATTCCAGGCTAGAAAACACACAGACTATAGTAACAGACCACTGACGATGCATTGTCTCGCTGGAGGCCAGTGCCAAATCAGTCAACCAGCATATATGTGCTCTAAAGGTGAGCTATGCAGCTTTAGCTGATAGCAGCAACAAGCTACTATAGAATTTGACAGACCTTGAAAGCCGGAGCAGAAGTAATAATATCTGAGTCATTGGCCTCCCTGAATTGATAGAGGGGCCCAGGCCCACAGCCTTCTTCTCTGAGCTTTTTGTAGAATTATTTGGGTAAGACAATTTAGACCCCTCCCCGAGCTCGACCAGACCCACAGGGTGCTGGCTGCCAGGGCATTGCCAGGTTTACGGTCATGGCTGGTAGTCATCTGCCCGTACCGCTATCAGATAACGGACCTTATAATACGGGAGGCCCACAAGAAAAGAAGAGGAAAACTGCAATATTGATGTACCCCTATCCTGATTTTCAAAGAGTATGTTCCAGAAGTGGCTGAGGAATGCTCCAGCTGTCGGACTGTGATGGCTGAACTGTACAACCTCTCTCCCAGGCCTGCTCTACTCTTCCTGGCTTGCATCCAGATAACACTCAGCGACAGGACACAGAAAAGGTTTTCCGCCCCAGAGGAGGCCGTGGCACTCTCCTCAAGTTACAAATAGAGACTGAGCCCTAGCTAGCTTTGCCAGCTTAGCTAGGCTCAGCTAACAAAACATATGCTATGGTGGCTCCAGCAAAATGCAACGACACCTTTGGGTGTAATGCTGACCACATATGCCCGTCAGATTACAGGTATGACTCTTTTAACCTTTTTAACTGGCTCGATGTGGCCATATGAGGCTGAGAACTCTTCATATCGGACTCTTGGCAACTGTCCCACTGTGATAGCCAGGGCTAATTCACCAACTGTGCCTTAGTGTTGGGCAGTAAAGGACAACACTGATTTGCAAATACAGTGGTCCCTCGCTACAACGCAGTTCACCTTTCGCGGCCTCGCAGCTTCCCTTATTTTTTTTAGTCCAATTTTGCATGCTTTTTTTTTTTTTTCAGCGCATTGTGTTCTGTGTCCTCATCAAGCAGGCCGGTCGCGGCACCATGAAGAGAGAGTACGCGCATTGTGTTCTGCGTGTCTGTTTATAAGAATCTTCTCGCCCAGAAGAAAAAAAGAGCGCCAACAACTACCCATCATAACTGTGTTCTTCACTCGGAAAAAGACACCTGCACCGAGGTGTGACTCAGTGGAAAAAGGCGCGACAGCGGCGAGGCGCCAGGACAAAGAGGCGCGATCAGAGGAACTGTGAAATACTGGTCAGTCACTATTAATAATTTCTTATGTGTCCAACCTCGTAGGTTGATTGTTAAAGTTAAATTCGTTAGTTCTAAAAGCCACCATAATTATTTATAGGAAAACGTTCTATTTTTATTTCTCAAAAAAATGTTTGGGCCTGAAAACAGGTTGGTCTTATTTTTCTACTAAGGTTTGAACTTTGAGAGTGTTTACACAGGAGAGAAAAGTGAGAAAATGTTAATGCCTGTTTGAGAAAAGTGTATAAAGTGTGTAGTGAGGGGTTTTACAGCCTTAAAACGTCTATAATAATTGTAAAAAATAACGCTGACTACTTCGCGGATTTCGCCTATTGCGGGCTATTTTTAGAATGTAACTCCCGCGATAAACGAGGGACCACTGTAGTGTCATATGCAGGAACTGAATGTTGTACATAACACCTTTAAATATGAAGAAATCACACAGGTGTTTTGTTTAGTTTCTTTTGAACAAATCACACATTTGATTAAAGCGATTTGCATTTTGTGACACCTTGATCTTGGAACCACATTTTTTTTTCTTTTTTATTTCTTTTTTCTTTTTATATAGCGCCAAATCGCAACAGAGTTGCCTCAAGGCACTTCACACAGGTAAGGTCTAACCTTACCAACCCCCAGAGCAACAGTGGTAAGGAAAAGCTCCCTCTGAGGAAGAAAGCTCAAGCAGACCAGACTCAAAGGGGTGACCCTCTGCTTGGGCCATGCTACAAACATAAATTACAGAACAATTCACAGAACAATTCACGGACGAATATACAAGAAATGCTGTTCGCGCACAGGACAGGAGGGTCGCCAAGACAAAGACAAGTCCCATCTCTAGATGGAGCTGCACCTTAAACAGAGAGAAAAAACAGAATCAGGCATCAGAAAGACAAAAAATACTATATAATTTGCCAGCATTAATCAACAAGAAAAACAGAAGAAATACTAAGGTGATCGCCGGCCACTAGCCCTAAGCTTCACTAAAAGACCCAGAATTTAGGTAAAGTCGAGACCACGGCCTGCTCCAATTACTAATAAAATGAATTAAGAGTAAAAAGCATAAAACAAAACTGTACCAGTATGCTAGCCATATGAAAGGGAAAAAAGTGCGTCTCAAGTCTGAACGTGAAGGTCTCCACAGAATCTGACTGTTTTATTGACGCAGGGAGATCATTCCACAGAAGAGGGGCACGATAAGAGAAAGCTCTATGACCTGCAGACTTCTTATTCACCCTAGGGACACAAAGTCGTCCTGCACCCTGAGAATGTAAAGCCTGGGCCGGTACGTAAGGTTTAATTAGGTCAGCTAGGTGTTGAGAGGTGCCAGTCCATGAATAATTTTATAGGTTAGTAGCAGAACCTTAAAATCTCATCTCACTGGGACAGGAAGCCAGTGAAGGGATGCCAAAATGGGTGTAATGTGGTTGTACTTTCTGCTTTGTGTCAAAAGTGTGGCTGCAGCATTTTGAACCAGTTGGAGACCCTAATGGTAGACTGCGGTAAACCAGAAAATAGAACATTGCAGTAGTCCAGTCTAGCACATTTTTGCACATTTTGGCAATCACAGCAAATACACTTGGGACTTGGGACGGTGATCAAGATGGCGCCTGTGTTTGGCTTCGCCGTCGCTGCTGTCCGCGTACCTGTTGTGTGTGTGTTGTTGATTGTCATCCTGCTGGTCTACGATGGTCTTGCTGCTCGCTGTGTGTATGACCGTCAGGCTCTGCTCAATATCCGAGCTTCTATGGAGAACTATGGGGCTTCATTCTCATCTTCTTTTGGTGATGAGCTCTTTCGGTGGCCTCCGTTTGTGCCGTTAGCCGGTGATGCTAGCGCCAGTCAGCGCTACAGGAGCTCCCGCGGATGCAGACGAAGGCGGGGGAGAAGAGCCGGTGTGCAGGTGAGGCTGAGGCTGTTCTGGAAACGCGGAGTTGTGGGAAAATGTCGTCGATCCCGTTTGATCAACTTGCTTTCTCCGGAAGTGTGGATGTACGGCCCATCTCCCTCACTGGATCATCACCGGCGGCCCTGCTGTCTCCGTCAGGTGTTTCCTGATTTTCCCGTGGCTGTGGTGGCCCCCCCCGCTGGCGTGTGAAACCCGCAGGCGAAGTGGTTCGTCTCCGCGGGTCCTGTGTGCCTTCCCCCGGCAGTCTGCTATGGAGAATCCTGCTGCAGCTCCTCTCAGGATGGCGCTGTTAAATGCACGCTCCGTTGCTAACAAGACTTTCATTTTGAATGATTATATTCGCTCCAAGGACCTGGAATTTTTGTTTCCAACTGAAACCTGGCAGAGGGAATTGGAACACGCCCCCCTCATTGAACTCTGTCCCAAAAATTTCCGATTCTTCAGCTCGCCGCGTTTGTGTGGACGTGGTGGCGGACTTGCTGCGGTCTGTAGGACCAGCTTTGTGTGTCGACGTGTGAGTTCAGAATTGTTTCCATCTTTTGAATCACTGATTTTAAAAGTTGGGAGAACTATTCCTTTTTATTGTGTTTTAATATATCGTCCACCTGGTCAATGCACTTCCTTCCTCAAGGAGTTTAGTCACTTTTTATCTACAACTCTCAAGCTGTCCAGACTTTTAACTGTTCGTGATTTTAATTTCCATGTTGATGATGCTTCAGATAAATCTGCTGCTAAATTCATCAGTCTGATGGAATCTTTCAACTTGATCCAACACGTGTCTGGCCCCACACACAGCAAAGGTCATGTTTTAGATCTTGTTTTTACTCTGGGTCTTAATATTGAGTCTATTTATTCTGAGGATATTTTTATTTCTGATCATGTTTGTATTCTTTTTAATTTGTCTCTTAATCTGGATTGTCCGTCTGCTCCTCCTGTGATCTGCTCTCGCATTTTTAATCATTTTACTGCAGATGTATTTTCTACTGCTTTTAACCTTGATGAGTTGTTTAGTTCAGATGATGTTGATATTTTAGTTAATTCTTTTAATCTTCATTGTCTCTCAATTTTGGACAGAGTGGCTCCTTTTAAAACCAGACACGCCCCTCTGAATAAGTCCTCCCCCTGGATGAATGACAGTATTCGTAGTGTTAAGAGATCATGTTGGAAAGTGGAGCAGTTGTGGAAATCTACAAAGCTCCAGGTCCACCTCCTTCATTTAAAGGAGCTTTTAATCTCTTTTAATAATATGGTGAAAGATGCGAGGGCTGCTTATTTTTCCACTTTAATTTCTAACAGCCGACGGAATCCAAAAATTTTGTTTGACACAATCAGAGACATTGTTACACCTGCATCTCCTGCTGCTATCATTCAGTCAGATGAAGACTGTGACAATTTTTTGTCCTTTTTTATCAGCAAAATTCGTGATATCAGGGCAAATATTAATCCCTCTCTTTCTTCTTCTGTTCCCTATCTTACCCGGCCATCAGTTCTGGATAGTTTTAAACCTATATCACTGAAAGAGCTCACTGGTCTGGTGGACAGATTGAAACCTTCCTCCTGCCCACTTGATATCGTCCCTACCTCCTTTTTTAAAAAGGTCTTCCATTCTATTGGCCCGGTTGTCTTATTGATAATAAATAGATCACTGCTTTCCGGCTATGTCCCTCAGTATTTTAAACAGGCAATTATTCACCCTCTTTTAAAAAAGCCTAATGCTGATTCTTCACTCCTTCAAAATTTTAGACCAATTTCAAAGTTGCCTTTTATTTCCAAAGTCTTAGAGAAAGTGGTGGCCAAACAGCTTAATGAGGTTTTAGCTGAACATAATATTCTTGATAAATTCCAGTCTGGGTTCCACCACTTGCACTCTACAGAAACTGCCCTTCTCAGAGTTTCAAATGATATTTTAATGCGCAGAGATGCAGGTGAATATTCTGTGCTTGTCCTTTTGGATCTCTCTGTAGCTTTTGACACGGTGGATCATGGAGTCTTAGTTGAGAGACTAAGGACTTAGGTGGGCATTTCTGGGTCTGCTCTGGACTGGTTTTTGTCTTATCTTTCACACAGGACTTTCGCTGTTGCTGCTGGTAAATTTATGTCCTCCTCTGCCATGCTATCCTGTGGTGTGCCTCAGGGTTCTGTTCTGGGACCTATATTGTTTGCTCTATATTTGCTCCCACTTGGTCATGTCTTGAGTAGTTTTAAAGATGTCTCCTACCACTGTTATGCGGATGACATCCAGCTGTACATCTCATTCACTCCTCAAACGGTCTCTAGGGTATCTGCTCTTCAGAACTGTGTTGAGGTTATTGGTGACTGGATGGCAGCCAGTCATTTGTCCTTAAATATAGCAAAGACTGAGGTCCTTGTTTGTGCCCCTGATGAGTTTGTTCCCACTGTGGTTGGGAATCTTGGTTTTCTGGCCCCTTTTGTTCGCTCAGCAGTGAGGAACTTGGGTGTTACGTTCGATCACTCCCTCAATTTTGACGCGTATGTTACCCGCCTGGCACAGTCTTGTTTTTTCCATTTGCGCAATATTGCCCGTCTGCGCAACATTGTGTCTCGGGCGGAGATGGAGATGATCATTCATGCATTTGTGTCATCAGGTTTGGATTACTGTAACTCTCTATTTTTTAGCCTTAGCAAGTCCTCTTTGGACCGCTTACAAACAGTTCAGAATGCGGCTGCGAGGCTGCTGACGAGGTCATCAAAGAGGTCACATATAACCCCAATCCTCTCCTCCTTGCACTGGCTCCCCATCCATTTCAGACTCCAATTTAAAATTCTAGTACTGACTTTTAGAGCTCTGCATGGTGAAATGCCATCTTATATCACCGAGCTATTACATCCATATGTGACAAGTAGGTCTCTGAGGTCTTCGGACCTGGGCCTATTGGTTGTGCCTAGGACAAGACTGAAGACCAGGGGAAACTGTGCTTTCGAGGTGGTGGCACCTAAAATGTGGAATGCATTGCCTTTGGACCTACGCTCTGTGGACTCTGTTGAAACATTTAAAGTGAAGCTAAAGACCCTTTTGTATAGGGTGGCTTTTACCTAGTTTTATAGTTTTATGTTTCTGCTGTTTTTAATTTCTCTGTTCTTATGTGAAGCACTTTGTGATTTCTATCTTGAAAGGTGCTATATAAATAAACCTTACTTACTTACTTACTTACTTTGTGTCACAGCTTTTCTTTTTCTTTCGTGTGTCACAGAGAGCCAGTGCATCTCTGTGACGTGCACTGTGGCCAGTGCCTAACAGCCATGTTAATGTGACAATTCAAATGAATCCTATGACACATGAGGTGGGCTGTTAATGGATGTGTGATTATTTGCCCAATCTGGACGTTCGCACGCGATCACAAGCACTATGCGTCAGTGCATCCCTGTGACGTGTTGACACATACTGTGGCCGTGTGGCCGGTGTCCACAGCTCTATTAATGTGATAATTCAGATGAATCCTCTGACACATGAGGTGGACTGTCAATGGATGTGTAATTGCATGCTCAATCCGGATGTTCTTGCGCTATCACAGGCGCTGTGCGTCATTGTCACGTGGGATATAAGAATATAAAGAAATGAAAAAACAATCAGGTGATCGAGTCTTTGAGTCTCAGAGGCACACAGCATCTTGCATGGCTCTGAGACTCACAGACTCACCTGACTGTTTTTTGTATATACTGATTACTTGTGTCTAGGAAAAAAAAAGAACAGAGAAAACAGGCAGGTCGGTCACGTGGGTGTGTCTGTGCGTCTCAGAGCCGCCGTGCTCAGCTGATTTCCAGAGAGAGAGCGAGAGAAGGAATGATTGATACACAATGGAGCACAACAGTTGCATGCAGGCCACCTGAACAGCTGATTTACAGAGGGGAGATGAGTGACACACACAGTGTATCATATTTGCCACACCCATTCCACTCTGAAGTGCCTTAATAGAAAGAGTGGCGACATGACGAGTTAAAAAAAATTGGTCACGTGACTCGTGGTGCCATCTTGGATTGAAAATAGCGTTTGCTGTTGAATGTGTCTGCATGTAAACCAAACTACTTTATTTATTTATTCACTGAAAATGACCAGTTGCTGTGCATTTGGATGCACAAATAGACACAGCAAGGGCTTCAAGATGCACAGATTCCTCTCAGATCTGAACAGAAGAAAAATTTGGGACAATAAAGTCAGTCGTGTGGGATGGAAGTGACATCATCATCAACGCTTTGCGAGGTAAATTTATTGTTCAGTCCCATGTACAGTAAAACTCACTTAAATCGTCACTGTATAAACCAGATATTCGCAGGCACCGGACAAAAAAGTCCCAAAGTTTTTGTATTGTTTTCCAAGTAACAGCACCATATATTCACCGTATATCTTCAACCTATATTCAATTGAATACACCACAAAGACAAGATATTTAATGTTCAAACTGATAGACTTTATTGTTTTTGTGCAAATATTTGCTCCTTTTGAGATGAATACCTGCAACACGTTTCAAAAAAGCTGGGACAGTGGTATGTTTACCACTGTGTTATATCACCTTTCCTTCTAACTGTTGGGTATTTTCTCCTCCAAACATTCTTAAAACTTTTAACAAGACAAACAGAGTCAAGAAACACCAGTGAGACAGAAAGTCAATTTTAGCTCGCGAGGAGTGCAAGTCAGGCTGTACACCAAAGCTACACTAAAGTCTGGCCTGCGCTCCTGCTCTTTTATTTAGGACTTCCCTACATACATGGGCGGTACAGCTCCTAAGGGGAGGAGTGATAGCGCGTGAGCTGTTGCCGCAGAACCGCTGATTGCACAATACATTCAGGACTTTCAGAACCTTTTTAATCTTGGGCTCGATTAAGATGTGTTTAAGACATCTAACGATTAATCACACTTCTTCTGACACAAGGACTAATGTATCATAATCACACTGTGGTTGGAACATTCAATTCTCTATTCTTTATCTCACTGCTCCGCTTATGGCTGCATTCTGCCTGGGTCATCTTCACATGTCCTGAAAAAGAGCTTAGCGTGCACACAGAGATACCACAACTTGCAGAAGCACGTCATGTCACATATCTTAAGTAACCTTCACCATCACATCAGTACAGTACACTTTATCAGAGCAGAGAGAACTACATTCTACCAGAGCAGAGAACACAAAACATGCATGATAAAATAAAACAGTGTATCTACAGAATAACTCCAACATTCCCCTCTGTTTATCATGCATTCCAACGGTATTACAGCTTCACCTAAAAGTAAACAATTGTTACTAAGCAACCACTTCTTATTCAGATTTTCAGCTGCAATTTTCAGGCACCACAGACTTTAGGTGCGTCAACAAGTCCTTGGCTAAAATGGGAATGGCTTTTACTGGGAGGAGTAGGTACACTAAAGCACAGTAGCCTGACACATTCCTAGGCAATCTGTCAAAAATTCTATTATCTCCACACCACCACCACACGTCACTTCGGCTGACTGGTATAAATGAACCGTTTATCTGTATTATTCGACTACACCACTTGTCTTACTACATTTTCAGCTAAAGCTTCATAGGCTAAGAGTGTGTTAACTCATCACGTCAACAGTTCAAGCTTGAACTGGAGTTGTGAGCTTTTCAAAATCATCATAATTCTCAGTACAGTCATTATAGTTTTCTCCACTAAGGTCTGACTGTTTCAATGCTTGATATCTTGGCATAGTTTGTTGGAAGGCCAGATTACACTGTACAAATGTATTTGACACCATTTTGCCAACCATTGTTTTGATATAAGGGATCACACAACACATGCAAAGTCCAATCAGAATTAGGACTATAATAACTGGTGTCACCATTTTCAATAGTAACTGCCAACATGGTCCTGAAGTCAACCAGGACCAGGGATTCCACCGGTTCACGGCTAGGGTGTCTTTATGCATTGCATCACAAAGTTTATTCAGCTCTTCCAATGCGTCCTGCATATCCACTGAATGAATGGAGTCTGGGATGAAAGTACAGCATGTTGTGTTCAGCAGAACACAAACTCCTCCCTGTGAACCAGTAAGCAAGTCTAAAACCATGCGATTTTGCATCACCATGGTACGTAAAGCATCTATTTCAGTGTTTTGAGCTGCTACTATTTTTTCAGTTACATTCATGAACAGACCCAATCGATAATTCAGAGTTTCAATCATTAATGAATTTTTTCCCACTCCTATCCAGGGGAACAATGAATGTGCTATTTTATCTCCTACAGACCACAATTTTTGGTCCTTTGGTACATCCGAGCCCCACATGTGATCATGTGGTAACACATCTGGGTATATCAATCTCCTCCGTCTGGTGCTGCCATTCTTCTCTGTGGAGGTCCTTGGCACTACCACATATGTATGGTCAGTCACCTGGGTAGGTGCACACACACCACCCCAATTTGGTGGGAGACTCATGTACAGTCTGGAACCACAAAGCCAATAGATGTCATCATACACCGGAGTACCATTTACAGGTGGTAGCAAAAACTTACTAACATAAGCACATGATTCATCCGTTCCCCATGGACAGGAGCCTGTATAATTACATCCCCGTCCAATGTGATGAAGATAAGTACCATCCACATATTATGTTTTGGTTAGGCTTAAATTATTTGATAAAACATACGTTTGGGTACACAGACGTTTCTTAATTTTACCTACAGTTTTATTCCCTGTCCCGTAAAAGCAAATCGGGAATGGCCGTTGTGATGACAATTTAACGTGATGATATTTTTGCGTTTCCCTTCAGTCTAGTCAATGGAGCAGCACTTGGGCACGCTTGTACGTCCTCTGTTGAAATCCCTATCATATAAGTGGTTGCACTGAGGCAAGTGGTGTTACATCTTATCAGATTTGCTGAGAACTGCTGCCCCCGAAATACAGTTTGATTATGCATCCGTATGATAAGACATTCTGTCACCCTAGCAGGGTACGGTTTAGCCGTCAGAGCTGGGTGTGTTGAGGATATAGGTATTTGCGAACAAACATAACAATTAGTAACGTAATTCCATAGCCAATAAATGAACATATCTGTACCACATATTAGTATGGTATATATGAGGGTGTCCATCTGTCTCATTCACATTATGAATAAACCTCTTCTGACGTTGCTTGCGTTGTTCTCTGGCTCGGTCCACAGTGAGCTGCAATTCTTGGGTCAACCACCAGGCCAGGAATCCGAGGAGCACGAAACACACTAAGATCACAACGCAACTGGCTGCCCTACCAACAGTCCGGCAGCGGCGGCACTGAGCACGCCGCTCCGGGGTCTGCTGTAGTTCAGTCATGATTGCTAGGATACAGTGTTGTTAACCAACCTCACCTAATAGTGCAAGGATCTCCCTGCTTCACTGGCATTGAGACAATCTATTACTAATTAAATAGACTCCCTTTGTAGCCAGACTTCCCCTTACACTGTGGAGGCAGCCAACACACGCTGTATCTTACAGTGATGTATCCACGTTGATCTCTCCGCTATCTTTACTGCAGTTGGTGTTGTTAACAGCACTTGGTATGGACCTTCCCAACGAGGACTGGACCAGTTCTTCCTCTTAATCACTCTGATGAACACCCAGTCTCCTGGCTGGACTACTGGAAGGCCATCCTGTGGAAGATCAAAATTATTCGGCAGTAAATGTGTTTAAGTTATCTCTTTCTGTGTTAATGTCTTTTTCATAAAATTTGCTAATGTTTGTTCCTCATCTGCTGTTTTAGTATCCATGTCAAAATTGGTAGACGATATGGTCGTCCATAAAGTATCTCAACTGGTGTTAACCCTGATGGTGTTGGTGTTATTCTCATATACAATTTTACTAGGTCCAAACATTCAATCCAGGTTCGTTTTGTCTCTTCCGTACATTTCCTTAATCTTATTTTTATTGTGCCCTTTGTCCTTTCCACTAATCCTGCACTGTGTGGGTGGTAAGCACAATGATGTTTTAACTTAATTTTCATGTGTTCTGCTACTCTTTGTACAACTTCATTTACAAAATGTGTTCCATTATCACTGTACAATGTCTCTGGTATTCCATAATACGGAATAATTGTCTTACACAGTGCTTTTGCTACTGTTAAAGCATCTGCTTTTTGTGATGGAACAATTTCTACCCATTTTGAAAAGGCATCAATTAATACTAGACTGTATTGATAAGGTCCACATCGATTTAGTTCAGTAAAGTCCATATGGACAATTTGAAAAGGATACTGTGGTTTGGGAATTGCCCTCTCTGGGGTCTTATACTTCCCTGTGGGTTGTGTTTCAATCAGGTAACACAGGCTTTACAAAAAATTTTTTTGAGTATAAATTAAATTCATAGGTAGTAAAGTATTGGTCTACCATATATACCATCCCCCCCTGTCGACACACCCGTATGTCGCAATTGCAGCTGCTTTGAATAAGCTTTTGGGTAGGATGGGTTTGTTATGTATACAATAAAGTCCTTTGGGGTTTGGGGTTGCCCCATTTTTCAACCACAAATGTCGTTCCTGCGCTGGTGCCTGTTTTTGCATATCCAATAAAAGGTCAGAATCTATTAATGGTTCATTGTCTGTCTGGCAGGCGATAAGAATGTATCCAAACGTTTGGAATAATAGCCAACTGGTTTATTTTTATTACCATGTTGTTGTAGCAAGACTGCACACATGAATCCCCGTTTTGTGTCCACCATGAGAGTGAATGGCTTGGCATAATTGGGCAGAGATAATACTGTGGAACTCACAAGTTCTTGTTTAAGAGCTGTAAACTGTTCTTCAGCTTCTTTATTCCACTGTATTTTGTCAGTCATATCCATTGGTATAGAGTGTATTAAATCCTGCAATTTCTGCACCATCTCTGCATAACATGGAATCCAGGCTCTGCAATAATTACAGATACCTAGAAAAGTCATCATTTCCTTTTTCTGCTTCAGGTTTTAACGGATATTGTTTGATCCGTGGTCTCCAATCAGATCGTGGTTTAATTTTGACTGGCGGAATATTTTTCAACAGTCCTACATCTGTGGGTGCTTTCACCCAGAGATGAGGAGGCAGTTTGGCCAATAAAGTCTCATCTTCCTGTGTCAACAACACAGATGTTGTTAAATTTCAATCATCCAGATCTACTTCATGTATCACCGGTGTCGTTCAAGCACTTACAAACTTGTATTTCCGATACAAGCCTGTGGATGGACTGAAATCCCACACCGACATTGCATCTGCTTCATGCCAATCAGTTGCTTCCTCAGCTATCTTAACAATTCCTCCAAGGTCCTTCCAGGACTGAGTGTCTGCCCTTATCAGTGAAATATGCGGCACAGCCTCAGGTTTTCCTCTGTACCATTTGTCTGCACTTTGGGTCAGCACTACACTACACACAGAGGTGGTTTTTCTGTCTGTGTATAGGTGTGCTACTGTCTGTAATTCTGATGGAATTTTCAGAAATCCTGCTCCATACCTTTCATCCTTTCGTGGAGTGAATAGTATAGTTATGTGTAGATCTTTAGGTGACATCATTACTACATGTTCTCTGTTTTCACAGGTCATCAGACCTTCCTCCAATAATTGTTCAGTTTGTCTCAATTCCGACAGATCCAAAGAGCACTGCCAGGCCTGGGCCAAATTTGTATATACAGTAGCGGGCTGCCTTTTTTGTTTTCAGATTTCTTTCTGCGTGTATGGCGTGGTCTACATACTCTTGTAACCCAGCTGTTGGGAACATTATCATGTGTTTGTCTACCCATGCTCGGATATCTGATCTGGAGTTGGCATGGAGTGCATTTTTCAATTGTTGTTCATACACGCTATCATTTTTCAGTGGTAGAAGACCACTGTGCACTTTAAAAACTTTTTCCATTTGATGTCGATAGTCTTCGAATGGTTCATCATCTTTCTGTTTTGTGCGATTTATTTCTGTGTAATTTGACTTCTGCTGGTATTTCTGCTTAATTCTCAGCAATAGTGCGGCCAATCGATCTTCCAATTCCTGACTATCATGGGCTAATGGAGTGTGGTCTGCCTCTGCAGGATCCCAATCTCCTTTTACATCAGCCCAATCCTTTGTCACAGTTGCCATTATGACTTGTTGAACTTCATCCCCTCTAAGATTGTAGGATTTAACCAAAGCGGTTACGTCAATAATGTACTGGGCTACATCTTCTCGTGGGGGAGTTACACCTTCCACAGCTGCCTTAACGTCTGCTTGTGTCCAAGTTCGGTACACAAGAATAGTTCTTGGTCCTGACGTATGTGGATTTGCCACATGAATCATTGGATAGACTCCTGATCCACCTGGTTCCTGATCAGCCGGTGGGGCTGATGGTCCAGGTTGTTTTCTTCATCTTTTGGTGTTTTGGATCGTGTTCTCATGACGTGTTGTGTAGGGTCTACATATGATGGGGGTTGTCCCTGTGGTAAATCTGGATAGAGTTTATTCTCCTTTATTTCAGCTTCTGGCTGACTGTGTTTTGTAGTATCCAATTTTACTACCATTTCTACTTTTGGAGCCGCAGGCCCTGTCTCATTATCTTCTTGTCTGTGAAACATCACGTTCCCCTGCTCCTTCTTATCATTTACTGTTTCTTTCTGTCTTTCCTTTGCTTCTCTAAGGCCCTTCTTTCGTTTCTCAACTTCTCTTTCCCATGCTACAATTTCACCTTGACCTTCTTTTTTTTTTTCAAAATTTTTTTTTATTTGTTCACAACTTTTTCTCATACTGTTCTTTAGTTTAGTTAATGACTCTTTCTGCAGGCGTCCATCAAATCCATGATCTTTTATCCACGTATCTAAGTGTTTTGTTGAATTTGGATCAATTTTATTCATGTATATCCAATCTTTTGTTTTTAGATCGTCCCGGGACTTAGGTCTCTCATTTTTACTGTTAGATTTTCCCATTTTGTGTTTTCAGAACGTTTTAGACCAGTGATGGTTTTGCCCCTACAGGGTCCTAATCCACTGGTGTTGTTACAATCACAGGGTAGTAATCAACTATTCTGAGAAGTGCGTTCCCTTTCGCCACCCCGGAGGGCACGGGAAGGCCTTGCCTTTGCTTCTTCTCAAAACTTACTACTTACTTTCCTGTGAGATTTTCATAGAGGGGAGTCGAAGTGACTCCACACTCTCACTCAGTCACCTTTATTACACTCACACACAGTTATTTTATTTACACAAATACATAGAAACACTTTTAATAACTGTACGCGTATTCTTAGGCCAGGGGAGCTCGCCCTCCCGTGGAATTTAACTAATGTCCTGCATTAGGGGAGTCCACCATCCGTGCGATGTTTAACTGCCTTTTCACTGTGCACTTATTTCTAACCGGTATTTCCTTTACGTATTAAAACAGAGGAGTCCGTACCCTCCTTCCGGAATTTAACTACGTGCGTCCTTCGCTAACCGTAGAGGAGTCCGCCCTCCTCGCGGAGTTTAACTGCTTTACATTAACAGACGATTCCACGCCATCGCTTACGGAGTTTAACTGTTTATGTGATCACACTTTTATTCCCTACCGGTACGCGTATATAAACAGAGGAGTCCGCACCCTCCTTCGGAATTTAACTACGTGCGTTCCTCGCCATCGTAGAGGAGTCCGACCTCCTTACAGAGTTTAACTGTGTTTCATTAACAGACGATTCTGTATCATCGCTTGCGGAATTTAACTGTTTATGTGATCTGATCACCATTCATTCAGTACTGTCACAAAGAAATTTTACTCACTGACTCGACTTCCTGTCTGTCTTCTTCGGGAAAATCTCGTCAACCAGACGATGCCAACGGTGGTCGACAATTGCAGACACGATCAATCGATTGGACCTTGGCCAAGGATTTACGTCTGGACTTGACGACCCCCGCCGGACACCTCCGGTATGTTGGAGGTGTCCAACACTCAATAAGCATTTGGAAACTGAGAACACCAGTTGTTGAAGCTTTGTATGTGGAATTCTTTTCCATTTTTGCTTGATGTGCGATTTCAGTTGTTAAACAGTTCGGGGTCTCCATTGTCGTAATTTGCGTTTAACAATGCGCCACACATTTTCAGTGGGCAACAGGTCTGGACTGGAGGCAGGCCAGTCTAGTACCCGCACTCTTTTACTACGAAGCCACGCTATTGTAACACGTGCAGAATGTGGCATGACATTGTCTTGCTGAAATAAGCAGGGACGTCCCTGAAAAAGACGTTGCTTGGATGGCAGCATGTGTACCTTTTAGCATTGATGGTGCCATCACAGATGTGTAAGTTGCCCATGACATGGGCACTAACACACCCCCATACCATCACAGATGCTGGCTTTTGAACTTTACACTGGTCACAATCTGGATGGTCTTTTTCCTCTTTTGTCCAGAGGACACGACGTCCATGATTTCCAAAAACAATTTGAAATGTGGACTCATCAGACCACAGCACACTTTTCCAATTTGCGTCTGTCCATTTCAAATGAGCTCGGGCCCAGAGAAGGTGGCAGTGTTTCTGGAGGTTGTTGATGTATGGCTTTCACTTTGCATGGTAGAGTTTTAACTTGCACTTGTAGATGTAGCGACAAACTGTGCTAACTGACAATGGTTTTCTGAAGTGTTCCTGAGCCCATGCGGTGAGATCCTTTACACAATGATGTCTGTTTTTAATGCATTGCTGCCTGATGGATCGAAGGTCATGGGCATTCAGTGTTGGTTTTTGGCCTTGCCGCTTACGTGTAGAAAGTTCTCCAAATTCTCAGAATCTTCTGATTATATTATGGACTGTAGATGTTGGAATCCCTAAATTCCTTGCAAAAGAATTTTGAGAAACATTGTTCTTAAACGTTTGCGCTATTTTTTCACATAGTTGTTCACAAAGTGGTGATCCTCGCCCCATCTTTGCTTGTGAATGGCTGAGCCTTTTGGGGATGCTTCTTTTATACCCAATAATGACACTCATCTGTTTCCAGTTAATCTGTGAAATGTTCCAAACAGATGTTCTTTGAGCATTCAGCAACTTTCCCAGTCTTTTGTTGCAACTGTCCCAACTTTTTTGAAACGTGTTGTAGGCATCCATTTCAAAATGAGCAAATATTTGCACAAAACAATAAAGTTTATCAGTTTGAACATTAAATATCTTGTCTTTGTGGTGTATTCGTTTGAATATAGGTTGAAGAGGATTTGCAAATCATTGTATTCTGTTTTTATTTACATTTTACACAGCGTCCCAACTTCATTGGAATTGGGGTTGTAGGAATGATGTTTGCTTTGCACTGTGCACTCCTTTGCACTGGGTGGAATAGAACCTGGTATGTTTTGGCTCATGAGCAGATCCTTTGTCTTACACACCTTGAGTGTTGCATCACTTTAGTAGAGGTTTCTCTTGGTCTCGCAATCCATACAGCTTTATTCCCGGCAAGGTCGCAATTTAGAACTAGAAATTGGGGGGGACAAAGTGCGAGGCCTGCAGGGCCAAAGCCCATAGGTCCATAGGCCCATTGGCTTCTGGGGGCCTAAAGCGGCCCCCAGAAGCCAACGGTTTCAAGATAAGCTCAGATGCATTTTGAGCATCCAGAACAGTAATTTTAATGTTTTGAGAAAACCATAAAGTGGACACCATTTGACTTATGCCATTTGAAACTGTGGATATAAGTACTTTATTCTGAGATTAGCCAGCAATGATTTTATTAACATCCTGGTGTAAATAAGGTAAATAAGGTAGTACATGTGTAGAACTCAAAAAGAATGATAAGTTGAGTTTTCATTAAAAAAAACAACTGCAATGTGGTAAAATGTATTCATAAAGATGAAAGAACAGGCTCTTAATAATTATTAACTATTGCATACTGTATTTTTTTTTCTCAAGATTGGTTTTTGCATAAGTTTGAAAAAACAACAGATCATAAGTTTAGGATAAATTACTTATCATGAATTTAATTTTCAAAGTGGCACTAATGACAACACTCATACTGAACATAATTTCGCTTGCATAGACTGATTTTGGAGATCAAGCAATAATTGCAGATGGGCTTTCTGAGGTCCCAGATAGCTTTTCTGATTTCCTTTTCTAACTTTCAGAATTTAGTAAATTAGCATATGGTCCATTGATACTTATGTGTAGACACTAGTCCCTAGAGGCAACTGTTTTTGGTTTCAAATCTGGGCAAATGCAGTCCCAGAAAATTCTGAATGTGACAAACAAGAAACAGGTGTTGTAAACAAGTCAATGCTGCTAAAAATACAAACTTGCAGAAACAAAGATACTATTCTGACATGGTTTGCACATAAGACTGGCATAGTATGTTTCAAGTACACACATATACAGTAGTGTTCAGAATAGTAGTAGTGCTATGTGACTAAAAAGATTAATCCAGGTTTTGAGTATATTTCTTATTGTTACATGGGAAACAAGGTACCAGTAGATTCAGCAGATTTTCACAAATCCAACAAGACCAAGCATTCATGATATGCACACTCTTAAGGCTATGAAATTGGGCAAAGTCCCCCGCAAAGTCCCTCTGTTAAATAAAAGACGTGAAGAAGAAGTTACAATTTGCCAAAGAACACATCAACTGGCCTAAAGAGAAATGGAGGAATATTTTGTGGACTGATGAGAGTAAAATTGTTCTTTTTGGGTCCAAGGGCCACAGACAGTTTGTGAGACGACCCCCAAACTCTGAATTCAAGCCACAGTTCACAGTGAAGACAGTGAAGCATGGTGGTGCAAAGATGGTGCTAAAAAAGCAGTTTGAACATAATAGTTTTGAGTTTGTAGCATCAACAGCAGATGCTACTATTATTGTGAACACCCCCTTTTCTACTGTTTTTTTTTTACTAATAGCCCAATTTCATAGCCTTAAGAGTGTGCATATTATGAATGCTTGGTGTTATTGGATTTGTGGGAATCTACTGAATCTACTGGTACCTTGTTTCCCATGTAACAATAAGAAATATACTCAAAACCAGGATTAATCTTTTTAGTCACATAGCACTACTACTATTCTGAACACTACTGTATGTCAGAAGGTGGGGGTTTACTTTTCATGTTTCTACGGCTGCTGTGTCCTTGCATCTTGTGATATGGCCATTATATTTCTACTTTCAGTCTTCTTTGAACTTTGACTTGTCAAAGTCATTGCTGGTGTCACTGGCTGCTGTTTTCACAGTATTTCTGTTGTCAGCTGCTGTTGTTTTCTTGGTCAAACCATTTGATGTATTGTGGTTTCACAACTCACTGATTTTCATGTTACCTTTTTTAAACAACAGCTGCAGTCATCACAGGTAAAACTTGAGAGTAAAACCGAGGGTACACGCTCAGAGATATTTAATGACAGAAAACACGTCAACAATTATATGCTCAAACATTTTTGCTGTCCTTAAAATTGAGTTGTCTTGTGTATAATGTGTTGTTTTCAATGCTATATTGTTGTCAATATGTAAATACCAGGGAATAGAAGTCAGCTTTCTAAACTTATAATGATGTTGTGATCTCAAACCCAAATTTCTTTAGTGTACAGCAAAAACTCAGACATGTCCTGGTTGTTCCATTACTTCTCAAAGGGACTATATTTCACAATAAGTAAATATTAAATACTAAATGTATGTAGATCATAACCAGATGCAGGAAATTGTATTCAGTATGTGCAGTTTGTGCCTGTGTGCTGATATGTCGTTGTACAGAGGTGGGCTGCCCTCCTGGCAGGCTGTACAGGGAGTGTGAACGAGGTGAAGGCTGTCCATTCAGCTGTGCTCAGATCAGTGGGAGAGAGGGCTGTTACTCAGATGGCTGTGAGGAGGGCTGCCACTGCCCCCTACAAACCTATCAACACCATGGACTTTGTTTGCAGGTAAGTTACCTGTCATCTGAATACTTTTATCATTTTGACAGATTTAAGGTCACACTTTCCAAAGAGTTTGAAATGACATATTGAAATTCGAGGTCTGTCCAAAAAGTAATGGACCTTTTTATTTTTTTTCAAAAACTATAAGGATTTGAATCACGTGTGATTGCATCAGCCAAGCTTGAACCTTCGTGCACATGCGTGAGTTTTTTCACGCCTGTCGGTTGCGTCATTCGCCTGTGGGCAGGCTTTGAGTGAGCACTGGTCCACCCCCTCGGATTTTTATTGTCAGGGAAATGGCAGAGTGACTGCCGCTGTGCTCCATGAAATGTTTTTCAGAAACTGTTAGAGTCAGCCAGTTGTAAACCATTCGAAAGATTCAGATGGCTTTCGGTGAAGATTCTGTCGGCGTCACACGGATTAAGGAGTGTTAAAACCTTTTTAAAGACAGCCCACAGCGGCGGAGGGCACGCGGTGCACCGAGCGGCCATCGACAGGCTGGAACGACCAGATCATTTCTAAACTGAACGCTGTGTTGATCCGGGACATCATGTGACTACCACAGAAATGGCAAGAGAGCTGGACATAGCACTTTTGCGGTACATTCCACTGTTACAGGAGATTTTGTAATGAAAGACGTGCGGAGGATTTCGCGCGTCGGCACGGAGCCGCTCATGGCAAGCAACAAAAAAAAAACACCTCCGTGTTGGAAGTCTCACAGGACATGTTGTGGCATGTCCAGCTGTTACACAATTTCTCGGATACTCACTCAACTGAAAAGCCATCGAAAGCCGTCTGAATCTTCTGAATGGTTTCCAATGCGCGAAATCCTCTGCACGTCTTTCATTACAAAATCTCCTGTAACAGTGGAATGTGCCGCAAAAGTGCTATGTCCAGCTCTCTTTCCATTTCTGTGGTAGTCACACGATGTCCCGGATCAACACAGCATTCAGTTTAGAAATGATCTGGTCATTCCAGCCTGTCGATGGCCGCTCGGTGCGCCGCGCGCCCTCTGCTGCTGTGGGCCGTCTTTAAAAAGGTTTTAACAGTCCTTAAGCCGTGTGACGCCGACAGAATCTTCACCGAAAGCCATCTGAATCGTTCGAATGGTTTCCAACTGGCTGTCTCTAACAGTTTCTGAAAACAATTTCATGGAGCAAAGCGGCAGTCGCTCTGCCATTTCCCTGACAATAAAAGTCCTACAAGGGGGCTGGACCAGTGCTCACTCAAAGCCTGCCCACAGGCGAATGATGCAACCAACAGGCGTGAAAAAAGTCAGGCATGCGCACGAAGGTTCAAGCTTGGCTGATGCAAGCGCACATGATTCAAATCCATATAGTTTTTGAAAAAAATAAAAAGGTCATTTACTTTTTGGACAGACCTCGTAGTTCAATGGGAAGTTATGCAGGATGACCCCAATTGTAGCCCACAAGATGGACTGTCTGTAAAGAACGTGGGATTTATCAGGGCTTGAATTCTTAAATGCCTTAAGGCATTAGCTGAAAGAAGGAAAAAAGTCACAAAGCCACAAATTGTCAAGGAAAAGTGGACGAATGAGCCGGCACTTCTTCCATCACCGAAAAGCCTGCGAGTGCAGAGCGAAACGAAACCGAAACTAACAAAAGAAAAACTAAGCGAACTTCTTGACAACAGGTCTGTCTTCACAGCAACTTGTGCGCGCACATGCACGTTGCAACCAGAGATGGCCGCAATGTGCGTAAATAGTTAAAGTAGTTGATCAAACATTCTTGCCGCTATTGTTTCTGTATGAAAACATTGCTTTTTGTCCCACACATGGATGAGTCGCGTTCAGCTTGTTGGATCTTTAGTTATTGATCTGTTCAGATATCGTCAATGTTCGTGCAAGATGTTGGAGGTTGGAAGTTGGAGGAAGTTGGACGACAATCAAATGGAATGCTGATGGTACGGGAACTACGCAAACGATGAGGAACCGTCAACAGAAAACAAAACGGATTATGGACGAATTGAGGTTGTCATCAGGATGCATTCACATTTTTCAACAGTTTGAAAATTCTGACGAAGCGCCAGCTACAGAAACAAAGGTAGACGACAGTTAAACGATGTCTCTGTAAGTCAGCGCAAGTCCAGATTTTTGTTTTGTTTTGGCTCGGTGTCCTTCATTAGTGCCATGTTACCGGGGCTTTATGAGGAGGACATTGGTGCTGTGGGGTTGAGGGTGAGGCACAGGTGACAGCAAGATAAACACTGAACAGTAACAAGAGTGGGCGTGCCTCTGCTGAAGACTCATTCTGCTGTGACAAGAACTGTCCAGGTGCCAGTGTAGATTGTTGAGCAGGGTTGTGGATAGTGAGTTGGCTAGAATATAAATCAACATGGGAGAGAGTTGTTGGGAACCAAATGGTGAGCAACAAAAAGATGGGGAGTAGAGAGCTTGATGGTGGAGATAAGAGGAGAGACTACAACCAGAAGGATCAGAAGGGAGAGCAAAGGAGCTTCCAGGGCTCGCGAGTGCAGAGACATCGGGGGGCAGGTCTGAGATGTCTGAAGTGTATCTGGAACTCCACAGCAGGCTTGAGACAGCAGTTTGGTGCTTTGGAGGCTGCAGCAAAACTGAAATCTGTGGAGGGAAGTGATGAGGCCATGGCAGAACTGACATATAAGGGATTTTGCCAGGAGGATGCAGAAGAACTAAGCTGTGAGGAACATGGACAGGAGCTTACAGTTGAGCTATGGCATCTGGAAGACACACAGAGGACTGTGACAGAGCAGAGACGTTTAGGAGATGATAAGGCAGCTGATACTGGGCAGGATCAGAACAGGGCAATAAAGTCTGGAGGATGGACCTGGGCAGAAATGTCCAGGGACAGGTGCAGGTGATGACACCGCCACTATACCAAGAACTGATTGTGTCACCACTAACATCAAGGCAGGCTAAGTCTATCAGGGTTCTCCCCAGAAATGTTTAGTATACCGGTGCTGTTGGGAACTATTACAGCACACAGTGCTTCCACTCGGTGTCCTGTCTGACCTGAAGCCCAAAGACAAAAATGAAAATTTTTCTGTACTGTTTCTGGTCTGATTCTGTGCTGAATTGTCGATTAGTTAAATGAATCTAAAATGTGTGTGGTTTGTTGACACACTGTATGTAACAAATGTTCAATTTGAAAGGAAAAAAATAATGTACAGAAAGACAATTTAAAATGTGGGAGATTCCAGACTTTTTTACACTTTTCCCCTGCATAGTTTTCAGTTTGCAAAGTTTGAATTCCCAAGTCAAAATATCACCAGGCTGGGTACATTCACTGTGAAAATCTCACCTTATCCTTGTGATTCAGATTTTGACACCCCTTTATACTGTCAAAAAATGGAAAAACAAAAGGTCCAGCTTTCCTCCCCGAGTCAGCAGGTGCATTTCTGGAAAACGTCTTTTTACTCTGCATTTGTTGGCATTTCTCAGCACGTGATGTACATTTTAGGAAAAGCAGAAACATCAGGCTGACGGATTTTTAATGCAGTAGATAAGAGAATATTTGGAGCGGAATCCTGTAAATCGTCATAAAAGCATCAAATTCAGCAGAAATACTCCTCAGACAATCCTCTTTGAAAAAATGATTGGCCACTTGAATTTTCAGTTGGCGTTCAGGTATAGGTCAATTGAAGAATTACACAGGAGTCAAAATTAAAAGTTGCTCCAATCATATTGAAACCTATGCCACATTACTTGCCTGATCATAAAGATTCCAAAAAGGTATGATTTGGACAGTCTATAACTGAATTCTATGGAGTTATGGGATAAAAACAGCAAGAATGGTGTGACAAAGGTCAGTGTCGGTTTGTACAGGGGTCAAAAGTTAACGTTGCTCCAGTTTTGGTAAAAAGTGATGCAAATTATTAGTTGAGTTAACGGTTTTAAAAAGGAATAGTTTGGACCATGTGTCATCCTTACTTATCACGTTACGGGGTAACATACGAGGTCTGTGAGAAACATATCCGACCTTTTTATTTTATGCAAAAAATATATGGATTTGATTCATATGTTTTTACGTCAGCCAAGCTTGAACCTTCGTGCGCATGCGTGAGTTTTTCCACGCCTGTCGGTTGCGTCATTCGCCTGTGGGCAGGCTTTGAGTGAGCACTGCTCCACCCCTCTCGTCGTTGTTTCATTGCGAAGAAATGGCGGAATGATTTGGGCTTTTTTTCCCATCAGAATTTTTTCAGAAACTGTTAGAGACAGGCAGCTGGAAACCATTCGAAAAATTTATCTGGCTTTCGGTGAAAATTTTACGGGCTTCACAGAGAATAAGGAGTGTTACTGCAGCTTTAAGGACGGCCCACAATGGTGCTCGGCGCGCCGCACTCCGAGCCGCCATCGAGAGGCAGAAACCACCACATCATTTCTAAACGGCTCGCTGTGTGGAGCCAGGACCGCCGTGTGCAATTTCTCTGGTTATCACAAGAGCTGGACATCAGCCATTTTCCGGCAGATTTTACTTTTAACAAGAGATTTTGTCATGGAAAGCCGCACGGAGGCTTCGCGCGTCATGACGGATTCGCTGATGGAGCGAGACAAAGAACACCTCCGTTTCGGAGTGTTAGAGGACAAGTTGGGACATGCCTATCTCGGCTTTCAGTGCTTACCAGTCGAGTGAGTATAATAGAAATTGTGGAGAGCTGAGTTTCTGAAAAAATTCTGATGGAAAAAAAGCCCAAATCATTCCGCCATTTCCTCGCAATGAAACAACGACGAGAGGGGTGAACCAGTGCTCACTCAAAGCCTGCCCACAGGCGAATGACGCAACTGACAGGCGTGGAAAAACTCATGCATGCGCACGAAGGTTCAAGCTTGGCTGACCTAAAAACATATGACTCAAATCCATATATTTTTTGCATAAAATAAAAAGGTCGTATACTTTTCTCACAGACCTCGTATGTCACGTCATAGAATCCAATAGACGTAGACCTTGTTTGACCTTTACTTTGGAGACCAAGACAACACTGTCAAAACAATTACATTTATTAATCCTATTAGCTCAACCAATAATTTGCATCACTTTTTACCAAAATTAGAGCAATTTTAACTTTTGACCCCTGTACAAAATGAAACTGACCTTTGTCACCATTCTTGCTGTTTTTATCCCGTAACTCCATAGAATTCAATCACAGATAGTCCAAACTATATCTTTTTGGAATCTTTATGATCAGGCAAATAATGTGGACTATTTTTCAATATGATTGGAGCATCTTTTAATTTTGACCTCTGTGTAATTCTTCAATTGACCCCTACCTGACCACCAATTGAAAAGTCAAGTGGCCAATTGTTTTTTTCAAAAGAGTTGTGTCTAAGACTCTAAGGAGTATTTCTGCCGAATTTGATGCTTTTATCACCATTTGCATTATTGTTTCAGTTATCTGCTGCACTATTTGGATTCTAACATGTGGTGACGCTGCTGTTTGTGTCGCTGGACACTATTTTAGTCCCACTGTGAGCATGCGCACCGGAGGCATCTCCACGACGTGGTTTCTTTACAGGCTGGACACACAGGTGGATTTTTTTTTTTTACATTGGGAAAAAGTCAGAATATGTTATTTTTAGGAGATAATGGACTTTCTATCTAACCATGAAAGAACTTTGTGAGGAGCTCCACAAAACCGGCTGGCAATCACGCGTGATCCATGCGTGGGGACTCCTTTGGTGGAGCAGAGTTTGTTAATCACAAGTGGATGAATGTTCAGGGTTTTTTTTCTTCTTCTCAGTGGAGCTGGTAGGCTTTATTTGTATTCTACTTTGAGTGTCTGTCTTGACGTGAGACTGTTCTGTAGGGGAGCAGCACGCACCACACTCGCGCAATGTGCACGCACACTAAGTTTTTGCACAGTAGAAAGCGGCTGCGTTTACTGTGACTGCATCAAAATTAACAGTTATCACTTAAAAAAATGAGTCATCATCACACGACATCACACTTATGTAAACTCTGTAATTAATCTTTGGTTCCGCTTTTAACGTTAGCCGCATTCAAGTGCACGCTGAGACAGTTTCCTCTAAGAAACGCTGTCGGAAACACTCGGAAATGTTATGATTTCAATGTGACGTCCTTTAAAACATATAGAAGAATGGAAATAATGCACGCCGCTATCCAGCCCCAAAATCTCGGTGTGTCTTGGTCCCTAAATAATTTCAAATTCCGTTCTGCTGTTTTCTTCATAAAAGCCTCCCTGTTCGCGGTCACAGAGGCTGCATTATCATTCTTAGCCTCTGATCTGATCAATCCCACAGCAGACAGCGTTGATCGAGTCAGTTGTGCACCTGCCTCTGTGACGCTTGGCGCCGGCGTGCCTCCTCCCTAGACGGCCCGGCGATTGTTGCGTCCCTGCCAGGACAAAACAAAAAATACAGACTTTGTGTAAGGCTTGTTTTGTCAAGGTTTGTGTCATCTGGATGTAAACAGAATAAAATAAAGAGAAGTTGTTTATGTGAAATTTCTCGTAAAAGCGGGTTTGCATGCCGTTAGATTCCCACCAAGTCTACCGCTAAAACATCATGAGATGATACTACACTATAGCGGCGCTAGATTTATGACGGTGTGGTGCCGTTGTTCTATTGTCTGGGGAGAACCCTGTCTGTTCTGTGATTGTGGTGGAGAACAGATGGTTTCAGGGCCTTGTTAGAGAACCAACATGGAGGAGTTCATACATTGAAGAGGTTTTTTATGCCTCTTCAAGCCATAAAGAAGTAATTCAGGTAGAAACTACCATTAAAACCCAAGTGATTGGTAGGAAAAAAATAAACAGGGAACCAGTGATCAAAATGTTGGTAAAAGTTGGTAATAGTGCACAAGTTGGTAATAGTATGTAGCAGCTGCACTCTGCGTTGTGTTGTTATGACTCCTCCCGTTCGCTCCCCTTGGACGCAAACTCACGATCCTCGGCATGGAAGTCAGACTCTCTAACCAGAAGGCTAAATAAAACCCAGGGCTCTGGCCTTGTGATCAGAGAATCCTTTTGAGCTGTTGGGAGTGATGTTTACTAACTACATATGCACAGCGACACCTGCTGGCCTCCGTCACAAGTACACTAGTTCAAATTCCTCTTTGTCTTCTTTTGGGTTTTTTTTTTTTGTATCACAATAGATCATTCATCTCCATCACTTTCTGTCCTCTGCATCGTCTGACACACTTGCTTGTCCTTGTAACTACATCTATAAACCTCCTCCTTGACCTTCCTCTTTCCATTCTGCCTGGTGGCTCCATCGTTTAAGTCCTTCTCCTGATATACCCTGCCTCCTCTGAACATGTAATCATAGCACAAGTTTCCACATACGGATTTATGTTTAGTGACACTGAAAATCAAATGGCCCATTTAAATTGTTATTCAAAAGATTTTCCAGTATTTCAAGTGATTGTGATTATTATTATTATTTTTTTTTAACAGGACTGTCCATGTCTTGTTGACAAAGAGTTGTTAGAATCTCTGCAGAGTGTTTCTGTAACACCTGTGTCATCTCTGCAACTCCATAACATCTCCAATGGAGTGGAGCTCCAGTCAGGAGACACACTGCTCCACGATTGTAGCTTCTGGTAAGGAGACAGTATTGTAAATACTTGTAGCTTGTAGCACCCACTTGTTTAAGCAATGTTGAAATGCTGCCACACTTATATCTAAATCTGTCCGGGTACAAGATGTTCAACTGGGTTTCCACTTGTCAGCATCACACATTGTCATAGCATTTACACGAAACATCATAAATGTGTTACATTGCCACTACGACATACCACAAGGTGCAAAGACATCAAGAAGACATCATCATGAGGAGGAAAGGACACCTAAATCTCCGATAAATATACATATCATCATGATAAAATGTGAACAGTGATTATGAACAGTGGGTTTAGTTGAAGAAAAAAAATGTCTGCTGTCACGCTATCTTGACCACATCTTGGTGATTTGTAGGTTTTGTCCTGTGGGTGTGATGGCATGTTGCTGGATCATGGTTGGTTTTGTCTCTCATGTATTATGAAAAAGACATGACTTAGCAAGGTGCTATCAGAAAACAGCCAAGAAATTGACAAGCTGCACCAGTATGCCAGTATGACATGTCCAGATTCTGGACAATTTTTGAACATTTCAAAAAGTGTTGTGGCATGTCGTGGGCTCTTCCATCTCCTGACAATGTATCATGATGTATTATATAATGGCTGAGTGGATCCTTGTCATTTCATTGGTGCTTTGTGTGTCACATGACATGGATTAATTCATCCCATTTGTGTTGCATTGTATTTAGAGTGCGGCTTGGTTCCATTCAGAGTGCAAATTTGGTTCCATACGTTTGGCACCATTGCATTCTACACACGCACGCGCTGCCACGCGCACACACATCCTCGTGCGCGTGTACATATGGGCGCGCATGTACCAGGACGTGTGCGCACACAAAACAAATCCCCTGTGCTACCTGGAGGTTGTGAGCAGGAAGAGAGAAAGAAAAGCTGTACTGATTTCTGACGTGATTTTTTTTTTGCTGCACTGAGGACGTACACAGTCTTTCTTTGGTAGTACATGCACGCACAAGGGCCGACCAGGTTGATTGTGTGTGTGTGCGAGCGGGGGGGACAACGACTCTCCCAAGACATAATTTGATGGAGCTAACTGATGCTGCTAATTCTGACACACACACACACACACACACACACACACACACACACACACACACACACACACACACACACACACACACACACACACACACACAGACCAAATCCACTATGCTGTCTGGAGGCTGTGAGCAGGAAGAGAGAAAGAAAAACTGGACTCATTTCTGACGTGATTTTTTTTTCCGCTGCACTGAGGATGTACACAGTCGACCCAGCTGGTTGCGTGAGTGTGTGCGCACGCGCGGGGGACAATGACACAATGATTTGATTGAGCTAACTGACGCTGCTACACACAAATAAAATCCACTCAGCTGTAAGCCGTCTGGATGCATGAAGACCTGTTCACATGAAACGCTGATGTGATTTTTGGCTGAAATGAGGAACTACACAGTCTTTTTTTTATGGAAGTCTGAAGTCAGTGCACAGCATCACTGGACTACACATTACAATTTGGACTTTAGCAGCAGTGGAACACCAAAATGTAAGTCCCTTTTCTGTTGTTTATAAAATAATAAAATATCAAATGACAAGGATCTATTTTAGCCGTTATATAAAACAAATAATGAATGTTTTTACATTCTTTCAATGGAACAAATATTTAATTTGATGAAAGCTGGAACATACTATTCAACTCGGCTTCACCTCGTTGAATGGTATGTTCCAGCTTTCACCTCATAAAATATTTGTTCCATTGAACTCATAAACATTCATTATTTGTATACCATACCATGGTACTTGACTTCAGCAAGACATCAACTAGGCTGGCCAAATTTAACAGTGTATCACAGGACACATTGTCTTAGACATTGTGAAGGTAGAGTTTTGGCTGTTGGCAGTGAATGGCATCTTATAAAAATATTTATTCCCAAAAGAAGAAATTTATGATTGTACTGGTTTCATGTTTAGTTACAACAAATACCATGCCATTAGGGTGGTCCTTATTTTACAGAGTTTTGAAATTTAATACTCTGACCTCCTAAATAGGATCCAGTTGATGAAAAAACATGCTGTGTAAAATTTTGCTTGTATAAATTAATTTTTCGAGGTAGCTCAAAGCATTGAAATTTTGCTATTTTCTGTTATATAGCCCTATACAATGTAATGGTGCCCCAGTCTATCCTAAACAACATATCAAAAGTGCTGATGAATCCTCCTGGCGCTCACCAAGAAATTCAAAACAGCCTCCACAGGTGACTTTTCAAGCTTTAGTTAGTATAGCGTTATATACCATGAAAATAGCTAAATTTCAATGCTTTTGAGCTCTAAAAATTAATTTATACAAACACAATTTTACACAGCATGTTTTCTCATCAAATGGAAATTATTCAGGGGATTAGAGTATTACATTTCAAAACTTTGCAAAATAAGGACCACCCTACATGCCGTGCAGGTAAAAATTTGGTGCTCTGATTGAGTATCTCACAAACTTGTTGACTCAAATCAACACCACACTGTATCCTCATTTCTGCTGCTGTCTAGTGGCTGTGACCATGGCAGGTGGAACTGTTCACTGGAGCATTGTCCTGTGGATGGCGGTTTGTCACCTTGGGGCCCCTGGAGCACCTGTTCATTGTCCTGTGGAGGACTGGGACTGAAGATTCGTTCAAGGAGCTGCACACAGCCTAATCCTGCACATGGTGGGAGAGACTGCCAAGGTCCACGATTTGAAACGATGTACTGCCAGGCCCCAGACTGCCCAGGTACAAGGGACAGTTGAGGTAGAGAAGGTACTCTGTACTTCACAAACCATTTGTCTAACAAAGGAAAATATGCCAGCTATTACAGTGAGATAACAACTGTATAGCTTAAGGCTTTTGACATTGACCATGTGGCTATTTTGTATTTTAAAGTTGCATTGATGATATATTGGAAATCAAACACTCAGTTTGAACTTGAACAGATACTGCTGACTGTATCTATAAGATGAAATGCATTGAGATTCTTCAACGATTGGCTCATTTGATATTTCCTTTGGCGAGTTTTTGAACAGATATACTAAATGAAGTGGCCAGTGATTGTACAACTCCAATTCCAATGAAGCTGGGACATTGTGTAAATTGTAAATAAAAACAGAATACAGTGATTTTCAAATCCTCTTCAACCTATATTCAATTGAAAACACCACAAAGACAAGATATTTAGTGTTCAAACTGATAAACTTGATTGTTTTTGTGCAAATATTTGCTCATTTTGAAATGGATGCCTGCAACAGGTTTCAAAAAAGCTGGGACAGTGGTATGTTTACCACTGTGTTACATCACCTTTCCTTCTAACAACACTCGATAAGCATTTGGGAACTGAGGACAATAATTGTGGTGGCTTTGTAGGTAGAATTATTTTCCATTCTTGCTTGATGTACAACTTCAGTTGTTCAGCAGTCCAGGGTCTCCGTTGTCGTATTTTATGCTTCATAATGCGCCACACATTTTCAATGGGTGACAGGTCTGGACTGCAGGCTGGCCAGTCTAGTACCCGCATTCTTTTACTACGAAGCCACGGTGTTGTAACATGTGCAGAATGTGGCTTGGCATTGTCTTGTTGAAATAAGCAGGGACGTCCCTGAAAAATGTACCTTTCAGCATTGATGATGCCATCACAGATGTGTAAGTTGTCCATGCCATGGGCACTAACACCCCCTTACCATCACAGATGCTGGTGTAACGAAATTATATGCCTCGCAACGGAGGACCAAAATAAAATATGTAATGAATATTTGCTAAGTCGTCCACATGGGCGCACCAGAATGCATGTAAAGAAATTAAATAAATTTAATTATTTGCAATGAATGGAACCTCACATAGGCACCAATGTAATGTAGTGAAAGTATTGTTAAACTCCCAAATTGAATTAGATTGGCCTAGACCTCTTTTAATGGGACACCAAAATAATTAACAATTTTAGGGTTTAATAATTATTTAATTAGGATCAATCTTATCTTCGGGGGCACCACCTATTCAAACCATAGGTACTTTAATTTAAACATTCATTAGTTTATCAATCTCAATTTAATTAATCAGTCTCTATTTAATTAATCAGTCTCGGGTCTGAAAGTCTGAATTCTATGATACGACTGACCAAAGGTTTCCTTCTGAACACAAAATAAACCACAGCAGAAATATCTACAATTTATTTACAACTTATACAAGAAATGAATAGTTTACTGGCATTTTTGTGGACAGTGATTAAATAAGTTCATTTATGGACATAATTCTTACTCACAAGACGTTGAAAGAGAGAGAGAGATAAAGTTTAAAGACTTTAAGTAAATAAATCTGATTAGAATTTAGTGATGAAATTTGAAGCCAATTAATTTTAAGAAAATTATTAAACAAATGTGAATATGTTTAAAAAGAAAAAGAAGCCACTTTATATCCATTGACAACAAAACCATTTTTCTGGAACCTTTAACTGGGTCACTTAGCTGATCCATTGAAGAGGTGGTTCGGCTGACCCGTCTGTCCGTCGTTGATGTAGGCTCTACAGCGTGCTCACTTGGGTCAGGGGTTAATTCAGTGGTCTCCCTGGGTGATCCCAAAGGCTCGTGTCAGCTGGCTTTACTGACAGGATGGCTGCTTGCAGTCGGGTCGTCAACTCGTTGGACCCCAGAGGTGGAAGGCGTTTGTTGAAAATGGTTTCTGGTAGCTTTTAAAAACTTTGTTGGAGCCAGATTAAAAGTCTTTGTGAATTTAGAAAAAAGTAAAACTTTAAAAGTGTTGGAAAATTACACAAAAAGGAAAGTCGCCTTTCTGTCAATTCGCCGTTATTTTGAAAAGTTCCGATCGGAAGTTCTTGTAGCGCATGGCCTCGATTCTCTTAATACATTGTCTTAAAACTTTGAAAGACTTGACGCACCTTAAAGCATCAGGTTAAAATTCTCATAAAGCAATGAATTAATGCCACGTGGTAGCTTTAGGTTAGCTTAGCATGGGGCCTTGTTGACCCAAAAATAAAAGTTAAGTGTTTAAGAGAAGAGAAAAGGGAAGGCAGGCACTCCAAGAGAGGGAGACGAGAGAGTTGAAGAGAGATTGAAGAGCGAGAAAAGGATGAGAGAGCCTCTGTTCTAACTTTTTAAAGGGGACTGATGTCACTAAACTCCACCCATTCAGGGTGTGTAATCTCACAGAAATCTTCATGTGTTCAGAAGGGCAGACAAAAATGATTCAACTATTTAAACACATTAACTATTTTGGCATACTATTTGTTCTAAGACACTCGAATGGATACACATTATTAATTGTCACTTAAACACATCCTTTGGATAAACAGAATACTTCACCATCAACATATTGATAATGCAGAAAGATCACACTTAAACACACATCAGTTACAAGGAACACATGTCAATAAAATGGAATACATGCAAAGCATTTGCTTGAATAATCAATACAAACAACATTAGAAGTTTTTATATATGAATAAAAGAATACTGATGCATTTTTTATTTAAGCAAAGGTCTTTCTTTTCACTTAGACCTAAAGACAATAGCTTGTTGTCAAGACTCAAAGTTTTATGACCAGGTCTTATCTTGGAAGGGATCTTCCTGCAGTCTTGAAAGGTTCTGGCCTTGGTGTGAGGCCATAAAAGATTGGCTCTTCGGGCCTGGGGAAGTTCAGATTTTGACGTGAAGCCATTACAATGTCATGTAATTCATAGTGACCAAAATCTAAGCAATAAAGCAAACAAGAGCTCCTTTGAAGAACTCTGAGTTACAGTTCTGTTTTTGCTGTGAGCCATGGTGTTGAGGCCCAAATGGGGGGTCTCCAAGAGCTTATCTACAGATCTCCAGATGGCACAGGAATTTCTCAACTGGGAGTGAAAACACAGTCTCTGTCCGCAGTTCCAAACCTCAGGTTTTTGTTGAGACAGCATTAATGTATTTATTTATTTAGGGCGAATCGAGGCCATCCGCTACACTGGCTTTTGAACTTTGCGCTGGTAACAATCTGGATGGTCTTTTTCCTCTTTTGTCCGGACCACAGCACACTTTTCTACTTTGCATCTGTCTATTTCAAATGAACTCGGGCTCAGAGAAGGCGGCGTTTACTGGATGTTATTGGTGTATGGCTTTTGCTTTGCATGGTCAAGTTTTAATTGAATGTTGAGAAACATTGTTCTTAAGCTGTTGGACTGTTTTTTCACGCAGTTGTTCACAAAGTGGTGATCCTTTGCTTGTGAACGGCTGAGCCTTTTGGGAATGCTCCTTTTATACCCAGTTATGACACTCACCTGTTTCCAATTAACCTGTTCACCTGCGGAATGTTCCATACAGGTGTTCTTTGAGTATTCATCAACTTCCCAGTCGTTTGTTGCCCCTGTCCCAGCTTTTTTGAAACGTGTTGCAGGCATCCATTTCAAAGTGAGCAAATATTTGCACAAAAACAAAGAAGTCAGAAGATTTGCAAATCATTGTATTCTATTTTAAATTTACATTTCACACAGCGTCCCAGCTGCATTGAAATTGGGGTTGTAGTTCCAGATCTTTGGATGATTAATTGCTGAGTGTTTACTTTTTCTGTGTTTTTGGCAGCAATTGTTGGCCCTACAGAAGAACCCACCACACCAGGTGAATTCTCCCTTTATACAAAGCTTTCCACTGACTATTATACATACTCTGAACAAAAATATAAATGCAGCATTTTTGTTTTTGCTCCCATTTTTCATGAGCTGAACTCAAACATCTAAAACATTTTCTATATCCCCAAAAGACCTACGTATTTCTAAATGGTAAATGGACTGCATTTATATAGCGCTTTTCCATCTGTATCAGACGCTCAAAGCACTTTACAATTATGCCTCACATTCACCCCGATGTCAGAGTGCTGCCATACAAGGCGCTCACTACACACCGGGAGCAATAGGGGATTAAAGGCCTTGCCCAAGGGCCCTTAGTGATTATTCAGTCAGGTGGAGATTTGAACCCATGATCTTCTGGACTCAAGCCCAACACCTTAACCACCACGGCAGTTACATTCTGGCTTTATGCACAAGATTGCATCATAGCTCTGTGACTACTGACTGCGAGTATCTGTAGCTTTTTTGTTGACAATAATAATTTTCATAAAATAGTTGGTGTGGTTAAATGGGATGCTCTGTGGGACAGCTTGAAAATTCACAGAATCCCCAAGAAGTTCTTAAATATCATAAATGACCCAAACACAGGTGCTGTGACTGCTGGTGCAATGTGGGGGCAGATTCTCTGGCTTTTTACTAGAGAATTCTGTCATTCTTCAGGAATGTGTTGCTGTTGCTACTGTGTTCAGTAGTTTGGTAGGATTGTGCAGACCAGCGACTTTGGTATCTTGGTCGGTGTGGAAAGGCTGACTGGCCAGAACTTTGCAAATGATGCTGTCATTTGTCACCAGTCGGCCTCTACTGGTGGTTGGCTCTCACTGCGGTATTGTATCACTTCCTGTTCCGGAGCACAGCGGTGTTTTGCTGTATCTGTTAGCTGTTTAATCTGCGCAGTTAGATTGATCTAGATAACGATTTGTTTCACAGTGTAATCTTCACGTGCCTTAACTAAAGCACTCCCTTTGCTGAATCACCTCTAAATTATTTACACATTATTCACTTTGTGTGTTTTTAGGAATCTGCTAGCTTAGCGCAGCTACTAGCTCTTAGCCGGTTTAGCATGGCGGCTTCTCCTGTCTCTCCGGCATTTTTCTGCTCTTGGTGTGAAATGTTTAGTTATTCCTTGGCCTCCTTTAGCAGTAATGGTACTTGTAATAAGTGTAGCTTATTCGTAGCTTTGGAGGCCAGGCTGGGCGAATTGGAGACTCGGCTCCGCACCGTGGAAAATTCTACAGCTAGCCAGGCCCCTGTAGTCGGTGCGGACCAAGGTAGCTTAGCCGCCGTTAGTTTCCTTCCAGCAGATCCCGAGCAGCCGGGAAAGCAGGCCGACTGGGTGACTGTGAGGAGGAAGCGTAGCCCTAAACAGAAGCCCCGTGTACACCACCAACCCATTCACATTTCTAACCGTTTTTCCCCACTCGACGACACACCCGCCGAGGATCAAACTCTGGTTATTGGCGACTCTGTTTTGAGAAATGTGAAGTTAGCGACACCAGCAACCATAGTCAATTGTCTTCCGGGGGCCAGAGCAGGCGACAATGAAGGAAATTTGAAACTGCTGGCTAAGGCTAAGCGTAAATTTGATAAGATTGTAATTCACGTCGGCAGTAATGACACCCGGTTACGCCAATCGGAGGTCAATAAAATTAACATTGAATCGGTGTGTAACTTTGCAAAAACAATGTCAGACTCTCTAGTTTTCTCTGGGCCCCTCCCCAATCGGACTGGGAGTGACATGTGTAGCCGCATGTTCTTCCTGAATTGCTGGCTGTCTGAGTGGTGTCCAAAAAATGAGGTGGGCTTCATAGATAATTGGCAAACCTGGTCTTGTTAGGAGAGACGGCATCCATCCCACTTTGGATGGAGCAGCTCTCATTTCTAGAAATCTGGCCAATTTTCTTAAATCCTCCAAACCGTGACTATCCAGGGTTGGGACCAGGAAGCAGAGTTGTAGTCTTACACACCTCTCTGCAGCTTCTCTCCCCCTGCCATCCCCCCAATACCCCATCCCCGTAGAGACGGTGCCTGCTCCCAGACCACCAATAACCAGCAAAAATCTATTTAAGCATAAAAAGAAAAAAGAAAAAATAATATAGCACCTTCAACTGCACCACAGACTAAAACAGTTAAATGTGGTCTATTAAACATTAGGTCTCTCTCTTCTAAGTCCCTGTTAGTAAATGATATAATAATTGATCAACATATTGATTTATTCTGCCTTACAGAAACCTGGTTACATCAGGATGAATATGTTAGTTTAAATGAGTCAACACCCCCGAGTCACACTAACTGCCAGAACGCTCGTAGCACGGGCCGAGGCGGAGGATTAGCAGCAATCTTCCATTCCAGCTTATTAATTAATCCAAAACCCAGACAGAGCTTTAATTCATTTGAAAGCTTGACTCTTAGTCTTGTCCATCCAAATTGGAAGTCCTAAAAACCAGTTTTATTTGTTATTATCTATTGTCCACCTGGTCGTTACTGTGAGTTTCTCTGTGAATTTTCAGACCTTTTGTCTGACTTAGTGCTTAGCTCAGATAAGATAATTATAGTGGGCGATTTTAACATCCACACAGATGCTGAGAATGACAGCCTCAACACTGCATTTAATCTATTATTAGACTCAATTGGCTTTGCTCAAAATGTAAATGAGTCCACCCACCACTTTAATCATATCTTAGATCTTGTTCTGACTTATGGTATGGAAATTGAAGACTTAACAGTATTCCCTGAAAACTCCCTTCTGTCTGATCATTTCTTAATAACATTTACATTTACTCTGATGGACTACCCAGCAGTGGGGAATAAGTTTCATTACACTAGAAGTCTTTCAGAAAGTGCTGTAACTAGGTTTAAGGATATGATTCCTTCTTTATGTTCTCTAATGCCATATACCAACACAGTGCAGAGTAGCTACCTAAACTCTGTGAGTGAGATAGAGTATCTCATCAATAGTTTTACATCCTCATTGAAGACAACTTTGGATGCTGTAGCTCCTCTGAAAAAGAGAGCCTTAAATCAGAAGTGCCTGACTCCGTGGTATAACTCACAAACTCGCAGCTTAAAGCAGATAACCCGTAAGTTGGAGAGGAAATGGCGTCTCACTAATTTAGAAGATCTTCACTTAGCCTGGAAAAAGAGTCTGTTGCTCTATAAAAAAAGCCCTCCATAAAGCTAGGACATCTTACTACTCATCACTAATTGAAGAAAATAAGAACAACCCCAGGTTTCTTTTCAGCACTGTAGCCAGGCTGACAAAGAGTCAGAGCTCTATTGAGCCGAGTATTCCTTTAACTTTAACTAGTAATGACTTCATGACTTTCTTTGCTAATAAAATTCTAACTATTAGAGAAAAAATTACTCATAACCATCCCAAAGACATATCGTTATCTTTGGCTGCTTTCAGTGATGCCGGTATTTGGTTAGACTCTTTCTCTCTGATTGTTCTCTGATTTTCATTAGTTACTTCCTCCAAACCATCAACATGTCTATTAGACCCCATTCCTACCAGGCTGCTCAAGGAAGCCCTACCATTAATTAATGCTTCGATCTTAAATATGATCAATCTATCTTTATTAGTTGGCTATGTACCACAGGCTTTTAAGGTGGCAGTAATTAAACCATTACTTAAAAAACCATCACTTGACCCAGCTATCTTAGCTAATTATAGGCCAATCTCCAACCTTCCTTTTCTCTCAAAAATTCTTGAAAGGGTAGTTGTAAAACAGCTAACTGATCATCTGCAGAGGAATGGTCTATTTGAAGAGTTTCAGTCAGGTTTTAGAATCCATCATAGTACAGAAACAGCATTAGTGAAGGTTACAAATGATCTTCTTATGGCCTCAGAGAGTGGACTCATCTCTGTGCTTGTTCTGTTAGACCTCAGTGCTGCTTTTGATACTGTTGACCATAAAATTTTATTACAGAGATTAGAGCATGCCATAGGTATTAAAGGCACTGCGCTGCAGTGGTTTGAATCATATTTATCTAATAGATTACAATTTGTTCATGTAAATGGGAAATCTTCTTCACAGACTAAGGTTAATTATGGAGTTCCACAATGTTCTGTGCTAGGACCAATTTTATTCACTTTATACATGTTTCCCTTAGGCAGTATTATTAGACAGCATTGCTTAAATTTTCATTGTTACGCAGATGATACCCAGCTTTATCTATCCATGAAGCCAGAGGACACACACCAATTAGCTAAACTGCAGGATTGTCTTACAGACATAAAGGCATGGATGACCTCTAATTTCCTGCTTTTAAACTCAGATAAAACTGAAGTTATTGTACTTGGCCCCACAAATCTTAGAAACATGGTGTCTAACCAGATCCTTACTCTGGATGGCATTACCCTGACCTCTAGTAATAGTGTGAGAAATCTTGGAGCCATTTTTGATCAGGATATGTCATTCAATGCGCATATTAAACAAATATGTAGGACTGCTTTTTTGCATTTGCGCAATATCTCTAAAATTAGAAAGGTCTTGTCTCAGAGTGATGCTGAAAAACTAATTCATGCATTTATTTCCTCTAGGCTGGACTATTGTAATTCATTATTATCAGGTTGTCCTAAAAGTTCCCTGAAAAGCCTTCAGTTAATTAAAAATGCTGCAGCTAGAGTACTGACAGGGACTAGAAGGAGAGAGCATATCTCACCCATATTGGCCTCTCTTCATTGGGTTCCTGTTAATTCTAGAATAGAATTTAAAATTCTTCTTCTTACTTATAAGGTTTTGAATAATCAGGTCCCATCTTATCTTAGGGACCTCATAGTACCATATAACCCCACTAGAGCGCTTCGCTCTCAGACTGCAGGCTTACTTGTAGTTCCTAGGGTTTGTAAGAGTAGAATGGGAGGCAGAGCCTTCAGCTTTCAGGCTCCTCTCCTCTGGAACCAGCTCCCAATTCGGATCAGGGAGACAGACACCCTCTCTACGTTTAAGATTAGGCTTAAAACTTTCCTTTTTGCTAAAGCTTATAGTTAGGGCTGGATCAGGTGACCCTGAACCATCCCTTAGTTATGCTGCTATAGACTTAGACTGCTGGGGGGTTCCCATGATGCACTGAGTGTTTCTTTCCCTTTTTGCTCTGTATGCACCACTCTGTATTTAATCATTAGTGGTTGATCTCTGCTCTCTTCCACAGCATGTCTTTTTCCTGGTTCTCTCCCTCAGCCCCAACCAGTCCCAGCAGAAGACTGCCCCTCCCTGAGCCTGGTTCTGCTGGAGGTTTCTTCCTGTTAAAAGGGAGTTTTTCCTTCCCACTGTCGCCAAGTGCTTGCTCACAGGGGGTCGTTTTGACCGTTGGGATTTTTCTGTAATTATTGTATGGCCTTGCCTTACAATATAAAGCGCCTTGGGGCAGCTGTTTGTTGTGATTTGGTGCTATATAAATAAAGTTGATTTGATTTGATTTGATCTTTGCAGAGCCGGGAAAAAACAAAGAAACAAAAAAGAAAAAGAAAAAAACAGCACAATGGAAGCTGAGTGATGAGTCTGAGTCTGTTTTCCAGGGGAATGACTAAGACACAGGCTTTCAACACCCTCCTGGACTCGGCTATCAGAAATGTGTCTGCATTCAGCATTGTTGAATGTACAGACGTTCACTTCACTTGGTAGTGACAGTCATGTGGTGCATATCTGTGGGCATAATCCAGCATGCAGGTGTCTCAGTGTTGAGCACTCCAATGACTGGATAAGGCCAAGGGGCCATCCATATTTCACCTTGCTGCAGCTGGTCGGGATGTAATAGTTGTCTGCCAGGGTGGTTGCCACACAGTACCCAGGGCAATTCCATGGTGTGGTGGATGCGGCGACATGTGATAATGCATGTTCCCCAAGAGAATTCCTGAAATACTTCAAGCTTAAAAAGATTCTGAACTTAGAAAAATATGGCCGTTATTTTTACATTGGGGCTGTGATTCATCATAATGATGATTTAAAGCTGTCTGTCAACAAAGCTTAATTGTTGGCCCTACAGAAGGTCATCCTTGCCAGTGGCTTAGTGGTTGCAGCGATGCCACACAAAAAGGTCGTGGGATCACTTCCCGACTAGGGATGGGTATTGATATGATTTTATTGATATCAATACCATTATCGATTCCGCTTATCGATCCGATTCCTTATCGATTATCGTTACCTCTTGTGAATTTTCTGTGTACTAAAAGTAGGCTTTACAGGTTTTCTATGTGAACAACATTTTATTGATTCTTAAAGTAAATAAATGTGAAATTGGTCACTGGATCCTTAAACTCTGGACATAAATAAACTCTACATGGTGGATCCTTGATCTCTGGACATAAATAGAAATAAACAAAATCTGTAGTTTTTGACAAAAACATTTCCTTTCAGGCATTATTGGCATAAATGTCTTTCCATACATCTGAGCTGAGCTCTTACAGCTGCTGTGCTTCACGTCAGGATGTAATTCTTAAAGAATGCAGGACATTTAATTTTTGCGAGGAAAAAAACGTTTTAGTCGATTGTAGTTTATTGTCTGTATTAAGTGTTTGGCAAGAGGTGTCATTTTATTTAAAGCAGCAATTCGTTTTGAAGTTATTAATTCTGACCGGACTCTGTCCCGGCAGAGAGCCGCGCAGCATTTGGAGCTGTGCCAACGGAACGGAGGACAATTCTCATTTCTTGACAGCAACAA